>NW_018128058.1:504491-525587 GCF_001952655.1 Monopterus albus | reverse complement strand
AAGGATCCTAGGTGACATGCCAAACCTCCTCAGCCTCCTCAGGAAGTACAGCCACCGTTGGACCTTCTTGAGGAGGCTGAGGAGGTTTGGCATGTCGCCTCATAATGTGACTCAGAAGTGTGTATGGTCTCCGTGTGCCTGTATGCACTGCTGACAACACCTGGGCATGCTCCTGATGAGTCGGCGGATAGTGTCCTGGGGGATCTCCTCCCAGACCTGGATCATGGCATCACTGAGCTCCTGGACAGTCTGGGGTGCTACTTGGTGGCGTCGGATGCATGATACATAATGTCCCATAGGTAGTCTATTGGATTTAGGTCAGGGGAACGTGAGGGCCAGATAATGCCATCAACGCCTTCATCATCCAGGAACTGCCTACACACTCTGGCCACATGGAACCGGGCATTGTCCTGCACCAGGAGGAACCCCGGGCCCACTGCACCAGTGTAAGGTCTGCTAGTCGCTCTGAGGATTTCATCCCAGTACCTCATTACAGTCAGGGTGCCGTTGGCTATGACATGGAGGTCTGTGCAGCCCTCCAAGGATATGCCTCCCCAGACCACCACTGACCCACCACCCAACCAGTCACACTTGGTGATGTTACAGGCAGCATAACATTCACTACGGCATCTCCAGACTCTTTCACGCCTGTCACATGTGCTCGGTGTGAACCTGCTCTCATCTGTGAATAGAGCGGGGAGCCAGTGGCAGACCTGCCAGCTCTGGTGTTCTCTGGTGAAGGCCAATCATGCTGCACGATGCTGGGCTGTGAGCACAGGTTGTACTAGAGGATGTGGGGCCCTCATGCTACCCTCATGGAGTTGTGACAGTTTGGTCAGAAACATGCACACCAGTAGCTGCTGAAGGTCACTTTGTAGACCTTGCAGTGCTCCTCCTGTTCCTCTTTGCACAAAGGAGCAAATTCTTGTCCCGCTATTGGGTTGCTGCCCTTCTACGGCCCTGTCCAGCTCACCTGGCATAACGGCTGGTCTCCTGCTATCTCATCCATACTCTTCAGACCGTGCTGGGAGACGCAGCAAACCTTCTTGTGATTGCACCTGTTGTCACTTTCCTTTGCACCAAAGCACTGATACACAATTACTTGTGTTTCCTAAATGGTCAGGCTGATATCCCTGAGGTTTAACTGACTTGGTGTTATACTGTGATGATAAAGTGTTCCCTTCATTTTTTGAGCAGTTTATAATGTACACTACTACTGTATATACACTTTTAGGTTTGTTTGTTGCTGCTGATTACACTAAACAACCAAATGAAGGCAAAAATATTGCTCAATTGTTAATGAAAATAAATGCTAGCTAAAGTCTAGCATCCAATTCTGAGCAGAGCCAAAGCTATGCAGGACATGCTGCAATACAGTAGGTCTATTCAGTAATGAAAAGGACAGCTTAGAAACAAAGCAACCGACAGCTGCTTGCTCTACTCACATGCATTAGCAACCTGAATGACACTTTACATTCACTAGGAAAAACTCAGCCGAACCAGAAGAGAATATTACAATTTACTGCTTAGTGGGATAGATGGTGACAGAAATACTGCATGCACATACTGTCTGTCATTCCTAATGAAAAGGTAAAGGCTCCTTTCTATTTTGAGTTTCTTTATTCCCCAGACACGGTTCATTTATTGCACTTAGATAAAAGGAGATGGTCAAAGATTTCTTCCAACCTCTGCTTCTGTTTAATGAGAAAAAAAAAATCTCCTGTTACTTTCAACAAAGACACATCTAATATATCCAGATGTTAATGCAATGCCACAGAGGCACAAACACACAACTCCAGCACAGTCTGATATCTACATTTAGACTACCATACAACACACCATACGTGTACAAACACAAAACACTTGCAGCTTTCCCACTTCCCGGTGCTTGGTATGCTTCCACTTGCCACAACAGATGGTTGATGTTGACAAGGAGGGGAAGACAGTTATATGTGTATGTGAGTGAGTGAGCTTGTTTGTGTGTGCCTTATCATTACCTGTCCCCAGAGGTGAACCTGGCAGTCAGACAGTGTAACAGAGGCAATGACAACAAGCTCTCTCCACTAAACCTCTGTCAAGCATGATTGGACAGCATGTGGTAAGTGGTGCTAAGGCCCCGGGGAAGTGCTCATCCACACACATACACACATACAGAACTATAGCAGGTCTTTAAGCGTGCGCGTCTGTATGTGTATCGCACTTTCTGTGTGGCATTTGCTGGTGCAACTTAACACTCTCAATGGGACCACGACATGAAGACTGATGAGTCTGAGTGCACTGAGAATCATCGCACTCCCACGTAACAGTGTGTGTCTGACTCAACACAACCTCCCAGGGACTGTCCCATCTCATTTTTTAAACCCGCACCAAACCAGTTACCGGTCCAAAGTCATCATCACTCACATCAGCCATTCCATTACTTGGGGACACGCCACTGACTTCATAATGTCGTAACATACTGGGTTTCCCTTGAGCCTGTGTGGTGGTGGTTTCTGAATTGTTTCTCTGTGTATGGATTGTTATGTTGAGGACTCTTGTGCAATATGGCTGACCTTCAGTTTCAGCTGATGCTGAATAAATGACTTTATCCAACTTATTTGCTCCAGAACATTTAACTGTAAGATTACTAGAATGTCTTTAAAATATTTTGGGGAATTATTGTAACTTTATAGAAGATACTGATGTAGACTTATAGTCCTCTAAATCATAATTTCCACATTGCGTAACCTCAGAAACTAGTGTGGTTACTGCATTCACTTTTTATAAGGTGACCAAATAAACAGCTTTGTGCCATGTGATTCTCTTCTCTTGCAAATGAAAGTCACTTTCGGCTTTTCCCATTTAGGGGTTGCCACAGCAAATCGTCACACTGACAACTCGCATGCTGATATTTGGCACGTGTTTTACGCAGGATGCCCTTCCTGACGCAACCCTAACTCGAACCCGGGCTGCAGCAGCGAGAGCCCGGCGCCTTAACCACTAGCCTACCAGGGACGCTTCTCTTCGCTTGCAAATAAAACAATCAAAATATATAAAATATATTGACACCATTTTTGAGAACAACTTCTAAACTAAACTTGAGGTGGAATTTTTTCTGGTCATCTACTGTTTCCGAGGTTTGGAATTAGCTTTGATTCAAATGTATTTATATTTGTTAACAATTGCTGCATACTATATGACTGAGAGAAAGTCACTGGATTAACAAAGAAACTAGGATACATCCCCTGGGAAAAATATATGTCTGCGTGGTAATCATGGTTTTCCATCCAATGGTTGAGATATTTCGCTCAGAACCAAACCGACTTTCCCCCAGAGCCAGGGAACAACCTTTTAAAACTAGAAGGGTACTGCCATGGCTGCTGCCATTTCTGCCTTGCTAAAGCTCACCATGCTCAGACTGCTGTAATGACTTTCCCCAACACCGGTGAACACTAAGTGGGCACCCTGCGGGCAAACCGATTACGTTCAGCTGACCTGGAAATGTCTGCTCTTACTTGCGCCCAACACCACTCAGAGCAAGGCTCAATCAGCATACGGCTCTTACTTGCGCCCAACACCACTCAGCGAGGCTCAATCAGCATACAGTTCTCAGCCACACTAGAGTACAGCTACAGGAAGTGCTTCTCACTACAGCGGCAGTGAGAGATGCGCTGACAGCTTCCAGCTTCCTGGCTGCATTAATCCTTCACTGGAACTGAAATAGGAAATGGAGCTGGGGCATTACAGTGTGTGTATGTGTGTGTGTTGGAGGGAAATGAGCAGGGAATATGATGTCAAGCTAATTTATATTGATGCTTTGGTGGAGTTTGAATTTTGACTCTTCACACAGATTATCCAATGTAAGACGGTCTGAAATGAGGATGGGTTTGTAACACTTGTGATATACTTGCTTTTTACCCTTTTGTAGCCAGCTTCTCTCTTTGCCTTCAAGCGTCGCTGTTTGGAACATGTATGGACACATTTGATTCATACAAACCACAACTCCACACTTAGTCTCCCCTCAGGTGGCTGGTGACCACTGCTATAATGTTAATGTTACGATCACAATAATTAAAAAAAGGTGTCAGCAGCAAAAAGCTTTTTTAATGCCTCTAAAGCTTTCGGCCAGTGTTAATGGTTACACTGTTCACACTGGCTTAACTGCATCCTGCACAAGCACAGTGTTAATTTCTGAGCAAGTGAAAGCATGCAGCCATGATGTACATGAAACCCACAGTATAAAGCAAGTACATCAGTGCTATAATAATAGGGTTACAAATGACAAGTTTGACCTTTACCGGCATCAAATCTACAGCTGCCTGTGTAGCCACAGGAGGTAGTCTCAGTCCCTTCGTGCTCTGATGAGAATTCCACGTCTCCGAGAAGGTAATTGTGCCCTATGTTCTCTTATAGCCATCAGTGTTGAGTGGAGATCCTAATTATGTCCTACAGGGCGGAACCCGAATGCTGGTGGCAACCTAATCTAATCTTCACCTGAGAGACTAATAAAAGGCCTGATACTGTGTGAGCATAAAATGGGATAATGCTGTAAAATTTCAGATGCCACACACACACACACACACACACACACACACACATTTAATTAGGCAAGAAGTTAAGTGTGAATTTTGATAGCTTATCATTTCGGTAAGTTTGTATCAACTCATTTTTAGTGTCACATTACTAATATTCAGATTTTTGGCTTGTTGATTCTTTTGTTTGTTCATTTGTTCAGGCTTATTGATCAACCAGATGTAGTTATTGTTTGTTTCATTCCCTGTTTAGTGGACCTCAGAAAGACTAGCAACCACTTTATGGAAGACAATGTGGATTCAAATAAAGGATAAATAAAGTGCTTAAATGTGATTCATAATAACCGCAAGAGAGAAAAAAAAAAGCTAGGAATCCAGACATGAGCTCAGGAAAGAAAGGGACAGCATTTTAGAGCCGTGACATTACTGAAGGAGCAGACGACTGCAAAAGACAACTTGATGTATTATTCAAAAAGGCCATAAACAACCTTTGGAGACTGACCGTGCATGTAAACTGATCAGTGGCCCTGTTCCTTGACTGGGGGTTCAAGGAGAAGAAAGAGTGAAACATCCAAGGAGGTTAAAAGTTTTATTATTGGCAGTTTGTCTATTTGAAGTCGCTCTTGTCTTTAAAGGATATAATGGAGGTTACTCAAAAGGACAGCTCAGATTCCTATTGTTTTTCAATGAGCACAATGTCAACAAAGGGGAATAAATTTGTGGTCTTGTTTGAAGGCTCATACCAAGCAGCTGCTTGCTGCGAGTGGAGGTTTTGTTTACAGCAGAGTCTGACCCCAACCTTCACCTAATCTCAAGTGCACCATTGATGTACATAAACAGAATTTAAAAACTACTCCCCTGTCATTATTCATCTCATCAATTATATTTCTCTTTGCAAATGCAGTAATTTTTCAAGTGCACCCAGTACTGGGTGCTTTCCCTGCTTACAAGTCGTACACTCCAGCAGCGCTAACAACAACCAGTGTTTATTTAAATCTAAGGAACCCTGCCTGAGTCATTTGCTGAGCATCTAAATAACCAACTGGGAAAACAACATCAAGCACAAAAAGAGCTCCGCTGCTAAAATAAGTTAAAAAGGAATTTCAGACTTAACACTTAGTAAATGGCTTTTATTGTAAAGAATCACAGGAAGCACTGAGTCACAGCCACTACATGACGCTTTGACTGATTCTTCCAGAAGGAAGGAGCTTGGGGTTTAATTATGAGGCTACAGTACATTACAGCAGGGTAAGTGAGCATGCACCATTATGCAGGCTGTGATACTCCTGTGCTGTAGTACTTCAATAAGGAGTCTACTGAAACAGATTGTAGGATTTCAATGTGCCTTTGCCCAGAAGATACAAATATTTGTTACTGAACACACTGCAGTGAGGATGCTGCAAAAGATGCTCTATAATATTCATAATATATATATACACACACACACACACATCTTATCATAAACAACTGTACAACAACAACAACAACACTGTAAACAACCAATCGAGTAAACACGAGCAGAGCGATGGGAGAATATCAGTTACTTCAGCAATGACTGCAGCATAAATATTACATGAAAAAAAGAAACACATTAGTTTGATATAAGCTTGGCTGCCTTTTGAATAAATCCCTGGTGTGATGCTGAATCCCACACACACATACAAACACGCAGGCTAAGACTTTGATCCAAAGCCTCTTACTGGGTTTTGCTGATTTTTTTTTTACCGCTGAAACGAAAGCCCACAGAGCCTCCTCTCAGCTCCCAGTGCAAGACACCCACAATCGGAGACACAAGCGGACAGAAGAGTGCATCCGGGATGAAAGTGCTTCACATCCAGGGCACAAAGTCATCAAGCATTAGCTACAGTTTGTAGTTGGTACACAACTTGTGCTCCTTATAAACATGGGAGTCTACATGGGTGTTCTGGGTGCTGCACATGTTCCAATTCAGATAGTTCTCCAACAACTCTGAAGTCATTGGGCAACACAGTGTTTGCTTCATGGGGCTCCAAAAAAACAACAACACAGCACTCACTTAAGCAATCCGCTGCACTTCCTGCTCAAAAACCCCCTAATAATATTCCCGAGGGGACTTGTGCTGTGTCTGTACATTCAATCGTGAGCTAACAGTGACCTTATCACTCTTTATGGTATTTTTTATTTCAAAGACACCACTATAATGTTGAAATAGAGGCTTGTGGATTTTTCTAATATTTATACAATATCCTTGCCAAATCCAATTCGGCAGGTCAGTGTTGCACAAATTGGATAATAAATATTAAACATTGTGCGCAATAATGCACGGATATTCTTAATAAATGCATAATGACTACTTCTAGTACGTCAAGAATATGTTAATGTGAAGTCTTTCACTAAAGAAACACTTTGAATGCAGGATTTTACTTGTAAGAGAGTACTTTAACACTGCAGTACTGGTACTGTTACTTCAGTAAATGATCTGAAAACTTCTTCCACCACTGGCCACTGAATATTCTGTGATGTAATCTACGGGGACTGCCTGACATTTACAAGTATTAAAGTGATATTTTAAGTGTTTTTATTAGTTATCTATAAGGCTGGAACACGTCATGCAATAGATTTATGTGCAACACTGGAAGGTGTATTTTCTGACGGCCTCAAATGTAACACACCCCCTTAAAAGCCTGACTACACCAGTGCGCACACACAGCAACAGGACTCTACCAAAACAACCAAAACATGCCTTAAACACCGTTTTTCAACAACGAATGTGCACAGAATATCAACGTCCGAGTAAAGAAGACTTGGAACAACAGAAAACATCCCAAAAAGTGACATTTCTTCACATGGTTTGCTTCAAGCATCGACTTTCACTTTGGGAAATAACAGTACTGCTGTCACAACACAGCAGCGTGTCAACCTAACGGTTTTCAAACATGTCCGGGAAATAACTAAACAAATAAAACTATGACTGCGGTAAAGTTGGTGAAAGCTCTGAAAGCTCACCTTGCCTGACACACTTGAGGCGCACGGGGTCTTTGCTGTGTTTGACCACAGCATGGACGTCCCTGGTGGTGAGCCCAGCCACCGGGGTATCATTGACTTCCAGCAGGAGTTCATCCTGGCAGAGTTTGCCGCTCTGGCAGGCCGCTCCGCCCGGGAGAAGCTCGCCGATAACCGGGAACTGTCCATTCTCTGCGCCGCCCTTCAACTCCAATCCCAGCTCCCCCTCCTCGTTCCTGCAAAGGACACTCTCATGGACTTTGTTGGTCCAGTGGTTCTTCCTCTTCTTCAGGCTCTTGGACATGGCTCAAACAAGAGCAAATCACATGAGTGCGGCCGTAGAATAAGTTTTGTCGCTCACTGAAGTCACCTAGTGCCACCGCAACAATGTAGTGTGTCCAGTTTCAACAGTCAGCGCCAGTTTGTATCCATGTCAGCGCACACGCTCACGCACAGCAGCTGGATCATCAGCCTGCCTTTGCAATAACTGAGAGAAGCTCAACTTGTGATGCCTTCACTGACTGTCTCTAAGGTCGACAATCACAATTCTGCAATGCGATGTAATGAAATAGTACACTACAATAAAGGATCATTCCTATATTTGGGGCCGACATTGTTTTTGTTTTTTTAAGTAAAATTTGTATCCATAGTGGAGATTAGATAGGCCTCCACTTTATTAGTAGCATTCTTATGTCCTTGTGCAACTCATTAGTCTTTGCATACTGAATATTTTTGACATAAGCATACTTAATGCCATAATTTAGTCATGTCCATGTCAGTCAGCCATTCAACAACTAGCAATCACAATAATTTATGATGGCCTATAACAGTTTAATAAAGCTAAAAAATTAAGAGGTAGCCCCATCAGAATGGACCTATGCCTGAGTGCACATATAAACGTGAATCACTTTAAAGTGCGTTTGTCCTGTCCTATAGCCTAAATGAGCCAGAAGCAATCAAACCAATACAAATTGAGAATATAATTACTTTTAAACATTTACTGCACCTTACACTTATCCTGTGCTACGTATTTTCCAAAATAAGACTGCACAACTATCTTAAGTGCCAGATTTGTTCAGAAGCATCAAGGATTTTTTTTTTTTTTAACAATTTCAAAACTTCGAAGCTTACAACTTTACGAGCGGCTCTTGAAAGCAGCATCCAGCTCCGACCAACCCGATTGACCCGGATGTGAAGGCTGGAGGAGGAGGAGAAAGGCAAGGCTTTTCCCAAATCCAGCTTTCCATGGAAAAAGCAATGAGGGGAGAGGGAGAGAGAGAGAGAGAGAGAGAGAGAGAGAGAGGGAGGCAGTGTTTTTACAAGCATGGCAGCAGAGCAGCAGTGATAACACCACAGATCCTTCAAATGTTAGGCTAAGGTTTGTAGAGGAGCTGTGGACTACAGTATAGTACAGCATATGCTTCAGAAAGGTGAAACAACTGACTGCTCTTATCCAGTCCTTATCCAGCCCTTATGTCATTTCCTTCCCCATCGAAAGAGGAGTTGCATAAACTGCAGTTTATTTCTAGTTGAACAAAGGTCATGTGATTCAAACACCTAGCTGCTAGAAAAAACTTTTTTTTAATCCTTGTGTGAACTTGACAGCCAAAGAGTTTACTCGCTTGAACACCCTCAGGGTCTTTGGTGAACAAAGCGTTTTTTACAAAACACCCTCAAGGGCAGCAAGTATTTCACACCTGAGCATTTCTCCTCATTAATATTATTCAGATTTCATGAGCATATTTTGTTCCTTCCAACAGCATTTACTGTACGAGACCGACTCGGACAGCTAGGTGTAGAGATTTGTCATGCAAAAATTCCCTTGTGTTCATCTCAAACTAGTGGAAAGAGACATAAAGCAAACAGAGAACTGAATGAATACAATTCATCTTCAAATAAATGCAGGCTGTGGGTTTTTCCTTCATTGGTTTGACAGCTTTAAAACTTCCAGTCCACTTTGTGACAAAGCCTCTTTTAATCTCTTCTCACTGTGGCACTGAGCTCATTTTCAGTAATGATAGTTTGCTGCTTTACTGCCATGTTTGTATAGCTATATAATAATAGCTATTCTATGTTGCAGAGTTACCTGTCAAGTTGATCCCTTTTCATCCTTAAAATCACTTTTTTCTCATAACAAGCAAAAAAAAATGCACACAGAGACATCTTGTAAAGTATATTTAAAGTATGTGTTATTTAGAAGTAGCTTTATATTTTTAGTTGAAAAGGGAGTTGAAATATTTCTATGTAATCCAAAGTAAGATATAAAATAAGCACCAATAACCAGAGATGGCAAAAGTACACACATTGGTAGAATGTAGTAGTACAGATACCTGTGTAAAAAAAAAAAAAGTAGCCCTTCACAGGACATTTTTACCAGCTTTTCATGTGCATAGCAAAACTGAGCCTCACATCATAGTCATGTATTTCTAAAATTCAATTCATATAAACTAAAAAAATACCTAAATTAATTTGCATCAACTCACGAGAACAGATTTTAGGATAATTAAGCCTTAAAGGATAAGCCCAGTCAATTTCTATACTACAGTCCCTATAGAGAAACTAAGACTAACAGTGAACTGCCTCTACTCATGGTTAATGTCTGTCAGTCTCCAACCTGGATTAACTCATCCATCTGTGCCATAGACCTCTGTTGTTGTTCAAAAACAATTAAAAACACATTAGTGAAACACTGGGCGACTGGGTGTTTCTTCATCACAAAACAAAAGACCAGCGTATATGTTAAAAATTACCATAGGTTTTTACAGCATCTGAAGTAAAGCAAGACTCAACTGTGCCAGAAGCTAGCGAACTGTAAATACAGCAGGGCGCTTATAATGAAGAGACACGTCACCCAGTGCAGCAGTGTGCACATTTTGCAGCAAATGCTAAATATAAATCAATAATTCCCCTCAGTTATATTAAAACTAAAAGTAACAAGCCTGATTTGAAAATGTAAGGAGTAGAAGGTACAGATGTGTTAAAATGTAGGGAGTATAAGTAAAAATTGATCAGAAAAATACAGTAAATACTCAAATAAAGTACAGATACCTGAAAAATCTTAAGTAAAGCGACAAAGTGTTTGTACTTTACTTCCCAGCTCAGCCAATAACCCTAGTGCTGTCAAATTTAAAGCAACAGGTTTCGTATTTATAATCTAACTCTAGGCAAAAAACCTATAAACATACAGCCCCATATTTAGAGTATAATTACTCTACACTAAATCTACTTAAAACACTGAAATCAGCCTGTCAAATAACCCCCATGTATAGATCTGTGTCTTTTATTACAGAATGTAGAATCGCCCGCACTCCCAGAAAAACACCAGGGACGTCAGTGTCCTCGGTGATACGGCCCAGCTTGTGACCAGATGCACCTCTCACTCTACTGGGCAGATTTTACTGAATGCATTTTAAAACAAAGGCAGAACAAGGCAGATATCAAAGAGACTGAGTTGTAGGGTGAGGAACAGCTTCACCATGTTGCAGTCAATTTCTCCTCAAAACATTTTTGCTGTCCTTGAGCTGTGATGACAACAACACAAAAAACAATGCATCCTTTTCTCCTCTGCAGGATCTGGAGAGGTGCCCGTGCATTCCAGAGGTGGGAGCTCCGCAGAGTGAAATTTAAAAAAGAAAGAGGAGGGGAGTATTTTAACAAGGGGAGGAATTCTGGAGGCTGTGTTTGAACAAGAAGAGGAATTCTCTGTGCATGGCAGAATAAGTGCTGGGGAGGAGAAGAGAACATCAGCAGCTCAGAAAATGAAAGAACTGGAAAAACAGTGTGGGACACAAGCGTGTGAGATTTGTTGGGTGGGCTCAGGCCTGGCACAGTGAGACCATGAGTGTGGAGTTGATGAGACTGCATTTTAGGACTACGAAACAAAGTGCATGTTTGGAGGACAACACTTTCAAAACACATACGGCAGCTTCCGTTCCTTTCTGCACATTCATACAGCAGGAAATCACTCTGTTCAGCCATCAGTCACATCTCCATGAGCAGATGGGAGCTCAGTGACTCAGCCAGTGATGCTTCCCTTGGGATTGCCACACTGCTCTGCTACAAGATGTAATGGTTATGACAGGCCTCATTGCAGGATTAATAAAGCCGGTTGGCTATAAAGCAGAACTGCCTGATGATGGCATCTACTTCCAGTGAAAAAGGAAAGTTATTGTCCACTTTGTTTGGGCAAACACACACATTTCAGTTCCACAAGAGCTGCTGTTGCTATTTGATTGCTTGTTTGGTTGTACATAATACAGGGTTGAATGACTGAACAGAAGGTGTTCATTCCAAGCTGTC
This sequence comes from Monopterus albus, assembly GCF_001952655.1. Taxonomy (NCBI): domain Eukaryota; kingdom Metazoa; phylum Chordata; class Actinopteri; order Synbranchiformes; family Synbranchidae; genus Monopterus; species Monopterus albus. The sequence goes on along the minus strand of NW_018128058.1, from coordinate 513,795 downwards.
AGTTTGTCTCACTCCAATTCCATCGGATAGATAGAACCACAGTGGCTTGTGTACTGTCTAAGAATGTTTCTACAGTGTGAAGAGCCGTGCCTCAAAATGCAACAGAAAGCTTCTAAGGGTCCAGTAAAAGCTGTGCTCCCTGTACAACTCCACTGCAGACCCCCCCTTGCCCCACTGCTCTCTGACCACTCTGTATGCACCTAATAAAGCTAGCAGTTAATTAAAGAATCTTGAGGTGAAATTCAGGGCTTCTATCTACCGAGTTTGATTTGATTGCATTTGTATGATTATTACAGTGTGTTACATTGAGTTGTGATCGCTGTTATGACCGTCTCCTCTCTACTCCGCCATCCAATTGCTAATTCATTACCTCTCTGGCTTTCACACTAGGCAGGATTCTGGAGTCGTCTGCCTTTCAAGGAAGTGCCACTTCACAAATCCTAGTCTCTCCAACAACATCACCACCTCATCCTCCCCAGCTCCTCTATTCCTCCACCCTATCAACTCGTACAGATAAGTATGTTTTCCCATGTTGAGAGCTTTTAACTCCCTCAAAGTGCACAAAGAGTCCCACTGCTCGCTTCTGCAAAGACTGGCTCAACCTTCCTCTCACGGGGGGAAGTTACATTCACACCATCACGTCCACTGATCTGTCTCCACAAGGTCCATCATCCATCAGAGGGGGAGCAGTGCTACTTTTGCCATGCAATCAACATGCAGGTCTTCAAACTAGAGTTAGAGATTTTGTGCAATATTTTCAGAATATTATATTTGTAGAAAAAAAAAGCACCTATATCTTATCATGAATGTGGAGAATTTGTTTAATAGCAGATTTAACTGTATGTTGGTGGATGACTGGTGATAAAGAAGCTTTGAATCGATGTTCTTCCAAAGCAGACATATGTTGTATCTGACTCTATGCTGCTCAAGGTGTTTGTTTCCAGTGCTCAATAAAAGCACACACATATTTCATTACATATTTACAAAGAGACTGTTGTCTGTGTAGATAAACAGCTGCCAATATAGGGATTTGTACATCCTTAGGTACTTAAATGCAACTTAAATTATATAGGTGTATTAAATAAAACATTTGATTAGTTAATTAAGGCCATGGGTCCTTTAAAAACAACATTTTTTGCGTTAGAATCATCACAACATTTGCAGCTCTGGTTGGATTTATCTGACTGTTAGTTATTCTGCTCTCTACCTTATCCAGTAAGGTTCCTCACTGCTGCCTAACACATTTATTCTGTCAGACATATGACTAGCATTGTAAAACCTCGGCACAGACAGTAACATCTTCACGGCATCGGTGTAAGCGAACGCTAGTCTCTGCATGCTAGTTTTTTTTATATGTACAGTACCTGTAATATATGAGCGGGACATAAGATGACCTCACTGTTGCACATACACAGTATAATGTTTTAAATATGATTCTTTCTCCATTTTATCTAAAACACAAGTTCATTGCTGTATTTAAAAAACCATCATCTGGTCACTGACGTGTTGGCAGCAGTCTGTTTGCTGGATCTGTGAAATAAATACTTTCATTCAACATAATAACAAAGCCAACTAAATAAGGACAGTCCACCCTGCCTCACTGGTGTGAATGGAGTACCCCTCAGTCTAGGCTGCTTTCTAGACTCTGACTAGTACGCACTCCCCTCACGCGCACTTCATGAAAAATCTTTTCACAAATGGTTTGATCGAATGCCCTACAGGCATCTAAAGAACTCTAAGTGAATTAGGATGAATAGTAATGTCTGTGCCATACTGTGAAGATAAACAGTTCTAAGCTGCCTGTAATTCTGTCAGGCACCTTGGAAGATATACAGCACAAGCTACAGGACTGGGTGGTTATTCATTTTATCTGTTTTCTCGCATATGACAGAAAGTACCAGCACTCTCTTTTCCCTTGTCTCTTTGCAGATATCCCCTGACTACTCTGAGCTAACATAGAAGAATCTTTGTTTTATGATTTAGAGCAATAATTTCAAAATCAGACCAACAGGGTTGAGATGTGAGAGGAGTCCCCTGAAGTCCTGCTCATTTTTCCCCATAGACAATATTACATGACTCCCAGTTGAGATGCTTGTACAGCTTAGATAACCATGAATTTGTTTCATCAGTGCAAAAGATTAACAACAGGATTAGAAAATAGCTGGTTCTTTGTACATAAATACTTAACAATGAAATAAAAACCATCACTAATGGTCAGTAGATCACAGTTTTGAGAAAATATTCTGTATCCTATACAACTGTAAACCACAAAAGTTAAATGAAACCATGTTTTTTGAAACAAACCCAGCTCAGAGCTTCAGGGATTGTACAGTATGCCAGGTGTATTTTGTAATTTGTCTGGGATTACCTGAAGCGACAGAAGCAGCATAAATACACACAAGGAAAGATGTTTAAAAAACTGGGCCCAAGTGTGCCAAGGACAGTGGGTGCTATTTTAAAGGCAAAGGGTGATATAACAAAAGTAAAATCAAAATATAAAAACACATTTTTCAACTCATACCCACTTTACTTTTGGTGACAGCACTGTATATGCGACTCTTCTTCAACAGACACACTTGACTGTGGGTGTTTCAGCCTAGGACAAACCCAAATTTAAGTCAGGCAATCAGCAGCATTTTTATTCCACCATGCAAACAACAGAGTAGCATGGTTTGAGACCTAAACTTACCCTTACAAGTGCAGAGACAGAGGGGGCATCCAAAGTTCATGCAGCAGGCTGAGAGGGCAGGTACCTCCTGCATCCAGGGACACCAGCAACACAGGCTGGCACTTCTGTGAAGGAAAGGGGATTAAGAGAGCTGAGTTGATCTTAATGTGTAGAAAATACCAACCCAGCGAGGTTGCAGAGGTTAGCAGGGCTTTCACTATCCTTCTAATTAACATGCAGACCTTGCAACTATACAAGCTAGCGTCCCTTTGCCCTCACTAGTCCCTGTTTGTGCAGAGTGAAGGAGTTTGTGTTTAAAGACTGATCTCTTCTCCTCCAGCTAATAGAGTCTCTAAGCTTCGGTCTGCTGCTGAATGACTGGGTGACCCTGGGCAAGCTTCTCCCAGCGGCCTTCTTGGTATTCTGCTCACAAAGCTCTGTCTAAAGGCCCTCATTGATCAGCGGCTCCTTAAGACCCTCTCTTCTCATTTAGTGAGGAGTAACTGTTACATCACTGTCACAGAAAATGAATAAATGGTCATCTGATTGATGAGGGACGACTAGGACTCAGCAGCATCGTGGCTCCTCATCTGACAAATGGAGTGTGTTTTTATAGATATGTCATTTAAGTGTATGTGCCAAAAACAGGAAAATTTGGGTTTCAAAGATGGCTACAAAGGCTTTTATTAGAAATTTACGTAGTCATTTAAAGTAAAATTGGCCTAATCATTAAAAGTGAACCATAGGAAATGGTTTGACAAAAATACATTTAGTCCACTTACTGTAAATTTTCCAGCTTGTGGAGCTTACCCAGCTGCCATGGAGATGGTTCCGCTTTTCAGATGGTCATATATGAGGCGATATGATGGTTTTTGGGTTCAGATGGGAATGTCCTCATTTTCCTCTGGCTGCCTACTGACACTCTCCCAGTCAATGCTCTGACCAGTTTTGCTGATGTTGCTTGTTTCTACCAAAACTTCATACCAAGGGGACCTATGCACAGTTACTCTTAATGGACATACTTGGCGTTCAACACCATCATCCCAGATGACGTCCACTCTAAACTGACCCAGCTCACTGTGTCTGTCCCCACCTGTCAGTAATCACCTGCTTTCTGACAGACAGGAAGCAGCAGGTGAGGCTGGGGAAAACCACATCCAGCAGAGGCGCCCCCCCAGGGATGTGTGCTCTCCTCTGCTGCTGTTCTCCCTCTACACCAACGACTGCACCTTAGGGGACCCCTCTGTAAAGATCCTGAAGTTTGCAGATGACAACAGTCATTGGCCTCATCTAAGACAATCATGAGTTGGCCTATAGATGTGAAGTTAATCAGCTGGTCCTGTGACGTGGTCACAACAACCTGGAGCTGAACATGCTCCAAAACAGTGGGGATGACAGTGGAGGAGGAGTCCGCCCAACCCCACCTTGCTCCAAAACAGTGGGGATGACAGTGGCCTTGAGGAGGAGTCCGCCCAACCCCACCCCACCCTCACCATACTCAGCAGGTTGTCCAACATCAGCACCATCACCAAGAAGGCACAGCAGAGGATGTACTTCCTGTGTCAGCTCAGGAAGTTCAACCTGCCCCAGGAGCTGCTGATACAGTTCTACAAAGGAATCACTGAGTCTGTTCTCTGCTCTTCCATCACTGCCTGGTTTGGCTCAGCAACCAAACAGGGCAAGAAGAGACTCCAGTGAACAGTCAGGACTGCAGAAAAGATCATTGGTGCCAGCCTGTACACCTCATGGGTCAGAAGAGGGGTGGAGAAGATTTCTGCAGACCCCTCCTCCCCTTTGGACGGAACTACAGGTCACTGTATGGCAAAAGAACCAGACACAGGGACACAAGGACAGTTTCCTCCCCTGGGCTATCACTCTGTGGAACAGTTAATCCACGTTTCTATGTATACAGCAAACACCACAGTGCAATAACTGTTAACTTGCATGTATGTACATATTTATAAATAGATGGTTCCTTGTATTTTAACATACTTGGCAATAAAGTTTATGATTGATTGAGGTTCGAAAGATGTGGGTGGAACCAAAGCCTGTGAAGAGCAGTATAACCGGTGGGTGTGTTTTGGTGTGGTGAGGAGTGTGCTCTGCTGCACCTACAACCACACCCAGCAGTGATGTCACAGGGTCCTGGAGTACACCTGCACATCACCGTAGCATGGTGAGATGGTGACCCACGTGAGATGAGCTAAATACACAGAAGCAAGCTATTGATTGCTTCATGCACTGCACATTAATTAATGCCTGGACGCAAAAATTAGTCTTTGTTCCACCAGTTTGCAAACTCCAATCACTGATGAAGGCCATGACTTGTGGCTGAAAGCTGTGGTGATAGTTAATGAGACAAGATATTCATTGAAACAGCAGGCATTGCATCAGAAACCAGCACATTTTTTCACAGTAAGAAAAGCACTGATATTACTACTGACAGCCTCATTGTGTTAAAATGCCAGCAAGCCATGGCAGGGTGACAATGAGCCAGCATGCACCACACCTGGATGCTAAAACTGAAGCAGCTCTTCAGCCATTATGAATTTTACACCAGTGCTTTTCCTACTACAACATGTCAAAATGTGTGTGAAAAAGGCCTGGAGCTGAGGCAGATTTTGCTGCCAGGTCATGAACTCACTTAAAGGTTATGTTCTCTACAAAAATAAGAATTTTCGCTCCTGACATCAACTAAAGCCCCCACATCCCCTTTCGACTAATCACACTGAACTACAAAACTCCAAACCGCATCCTTTCCAAACCTGCCACATTAACCATGCGTCTCATTTTTATTCACCACTTTGCTCCCATTCTCCCTCAAGCAATTGGGACTATTTGACAACTAGCACACTGCACTCTGCGCTACGTACCTCCTCTGTCATGTAGATGCAGCCTACACCTTAAATATTCATCCACAATCTCTCCGTTAAGAGCCACCTACACTGCAAGTCACTCACCTCCAGTCAATAAATATTCTCTTTGCTAAGATTAGAAGGTTTTATATGACCTAGATATTAAATCAAGTTATTGTTCTACCTCTGTCATGCTAAATTTTCCCTGACAGTGAAGAGCACATAAAGAGATGGGGAGAGAGAGAGGTGGATACATGCTAACTTAAATGAATGCTTCAGATCAACAGTGACCCCTGCTGTAGAGTGCAGACTGGTTTTCTTTCCCTCAGGGCAGACACAGAAGTACAGAGGGGCGAGGATGGTGCATCTTCACAGCGGCTCCCTCTCCATGCCGACGGATTCAGAGAGGTTTCTGTAGCACAAACCTCATCTTCTCCTGTGTGTGACTGTTCATGTGAAGCATCCTAACCTGCTCGGTGGAGTTCTGACAGAGCCACTGGAAGAACTGAAGGAGTTTTCAGTGATGAGTTGTACTCAGTGCATAAACTAAAGAGAAAAAGCATCTGTATGGCAGGACTAGAGGATGGGCATGTGTTTTACACTCCTGCGTATCGTCACTCATCATGTAAGCCTGTTCTTAAATCCTTTTTTTGGTCCACCTTCTACTTTCACACCAAAGAATTAAAAATTGTCTTTAAAGTTCCATTTGATTTATTAAAAAAAACTTTCAAAAGATAAAATTACCTGGTTTTCGATGCTCAATATACATTTGTATATTGTTAAATGTGTGTAGAAAGAAACTCTAAACTCATTCACAGTTATAGTGGTTCTGTCTGTAAATGATAAATGAACAGTTTTAAAACAGAAAGAAACCTTAAAGTTTACCTTAAAGGGGGCAAAAGGCCACCCCACCCACACACACACAGCTGGAAGGGGAAATAGCCTATAGAGACCAAAACCGTTTGTTGTACCAGGCTGTAAACATATTGTTTCGGCTGTAAAGTTGGCCACTTTAACATGGGAGTCTATGGAGATTGACTCCCTTCTAGAGCCGGCCTTAAGTGGCCATTTGAGAAACTGTAGGGTTTAACATTTCTGCACTGGCTTCATTTCTCAGCGTCGGAAGTTGCCACTTGGTAAAAATATAGATGTAGTTAATTTGTTTCCATTTCCCTTTAAGGCAACAACAAAAACCTATAATTAATTAGTGTGGCACTCTATAGAGCCCGGAGGCCTGCAGTTGTCTACCACTGCCTGCCAGTGTGGTCTCCTCCAGACACAGTTAGGAATGCAGTGTGAAAGGTAATCCAGCCCTAACCCTCAACTTGACCACTTGCCCAAGTGACAGGTGTAATCATTGTTCAAGGTTGGCAGACTGTTGCTGTTTAGTAGGTGGAGTGGGACTGGGGTTGTTGCAGCTATCCCGGCCATGCCAGTGAGACCCCCTAACCTCCAACTTCATACAGCTGCAGCCTTGTCAATGCTAGCTGCATGATATATGCTCCCCAGTGCAGGAAAGAGGAATGATTGGTTCTGCAACAGCAACGAAGATTTAGCAGTCCACTCGCCTTCAGCCCAAACCATCAGTCATTCAGAACAGAGGAGCTGCCTGCAGGCTGCCGGTAGAAGTATACATCATCCGCCTATCATATCCGCCTACTGCTGCTAACCACCATTACCCTGTATGAATCAACAAGTCTGAGGGAAATATTCATGAAAGGCAATTAAAGTAACTAAAAAAATAACTATGGATCATAAATGCAGGAGTTGACAAGATTTCCATCTTGATATATTTATCACAAGTAATGGCAAGGTCAGAGGGTCCTTCCATCAATAAAGCACAGGCAGACCTGCTCTCGCAGAGCTGTGGTGTTTTCTTGGTGCAGGTGGAGGAAGGACTGAAGTGTTCAAAGGAGGCGCAGGCTCCAGTATATTTAGGAATAAAGCCCCAAAGCTGAAGATGTGATTTGTTTATGCTGGTGCTGTATGTAAAACAAATTATGTTATATGAGTTTAGGAACTGGTGCAGACAGGAAATGGAGTGAGACAGATGTCTGACTTTTATAAAGCGCATTAAAAGTATATTTCAATTTACATACGACCTGAATGGAAGGTTGTTATAGCTTTCAGATTATTTGAGCATTCGACAGAGTTGGACTTCTGCGTTTTCATTCAAGGCTAAACTCTGCCATCAGCATTCAGACAGGATGAGCTATAGCCTCGTCTTGCCTGAGCCTCAAGTGCCAACTGAATTGTAATTCTGCTCAGGGCGAGGACACATAAGAGCAACTTTCCCTGCTAGGTAGGAAGGAATGAAAACTTAAAACAAAAATGTGGCCACTAAGGAACTGTTGGGACAGACAAGCAAAGAAAACAGGACCTTGCAGTAGGTCTGAGGTGACTTCCTGTGACACCAGTGGGACTGAAGTGAAGCTCTGGAGGTGGCACATTGGACGAGGATGACGGTGGTGAAGACAGAGCCACTAAAGCTCCTCTGAGGATCCTCATTACCCCGTTGCCATTGTCCTCCTAAAATGGGCTTCTCCTGTGCTGGCCGACTGTATCCTCTCTTATTCAGTTAAGCAGATAGCCTCTCCATCTGGCTACTGACATGCACTTTGTGTTTACCAGTGAGCTCACTATGGAGACGGCATCATTCGGGGTGACAGGTAAGGGGGATGTGTACGGTAAGACTGTCAGTTTGTTTTTCCAGCTTCACCTCCATAAATTGAGAAGAGGACAACTGGGACGGGACCGAGAAGTTCTCCTCAAAGTCCTTATAAACAGTGACTGCTCCTGTTGTAACTGACATGTCTTGTTAGTGCTGCCTCACGAGCAGCTGTGGCACCTGTGCTGTTATTTACTGTATCACCTTCTATCTGTTGCTGATGCTCCCACATGTGGATCAAGAGAAGAGGAGCTAATTTCTGTGCAAATGTTGTTCTTAGGCCTAATGTGAGTATTTACAATAAATGCATGAATGCATTGTTTGCTCTTTGTACACCGGACATCTAATTTAATCTCGTCTGTACTGCTACCGTTATGTTTACTTCTGTGAATACCAATGCTACAGCTACTCCTGCTACTTTGTGTCAAAGGCTGGAAATACTTTGAGTGGCTATGTTCATTGTTTTCATATTAACAATGGATCACGTTACAGCTCATGGGTGAAAGGGTTCACTTGTAGTGATTACCACTGCCCACTCTGTTACCCTCAGCTCTGTGAAGCTTTTTTAAAGTAGCTCATTTGTTTGTAGCAGCTTCATTATTTTGGTTCATTCTCACCTTCTTCACAAGAGTCTTTTGAAGCCCCAGTAGGCAGCTGTTTTCAGAAAACAACTGTGAAAAGCCCACATACATCAGGGTCAGAAACTAGATTCCAAACTAGAGAAATGCATTTCCTCTTGTAAATGCGTGTGGATGCTGATATGCTGAAAGAACGTCCCACAAATGCCTGAAATAATAGCTGAAACAGCTGAAGGATGAGAAGAAATGGCTGAAGTTTTTTGTTGAATAATCTGAAGGATGAGATGCAATAAATACAAGTAGGAATGTCCTTGAAGAGCTGAACATTTTGATACCTGAATGGCTTTTCTAGTTGAAAGTATGCCGAACTTTATTGAGATGTGAAAATATTCCACACAAAGTAGGTAAAACAAGTAGGTGTGTGTGTGTGTGTGTGTGTGTGTGTGAGTGAGTGAGTGAGTGAGTGAGTGAGTGAGTGAGCGAGCGAGCGAGCGAGAGATATAGAGGAGTTATGAAGTGCCATGTCTTAATTGCA
>NW_018128058.1:493232-504211 GCF_001952655.1 Monopterus albus | reverse complement strand
GAATGTCCTTGAAAAGCTGAACAGGTGGATACCTGAATGGCCCGTATAGCTGAAAGTATGCTGGACTTGTAAAGTGCCAAAAACAGACGGAAGATCCCAGAATAATCAGGAGAACATAGTGTGGATCCTTTACAGCATCCACACAGCAGGTTTGCCAAATTAAGCTTAAATCTGACAAGTCGGTGAAGTGTTTATAACCTTTGGCTTTTTTTGTCTCCAAAAAGCGAACAACATTCTCAAGGACCCCTCCCACCCCAGTCACTCTCTTTGACCTGCTGCCCTCAGGCACATGCTACAGGGCAACAAACCAAAAACAAACAGACTGTGGTTGCACTAAATGCCTTTAAGACCTAGATTTATAGATGTGCAACATTCATTATGTCCAATAAGACAAACCACTCTTGAATGTCTTGTGAGCACGAAGTTATGCATTTTTACTTCGTTTTAGATTTTTTTTTTTTTTAATTCTGTAGTTCTTGTACAAATAGGGATTACATTAAATTTCATTATACTTGTACAATGACAAGGAGTATTTGACTTGATTTTGCCTGTCAATAAATCAGTTTGTGCCGGCTGAAGGCATTCAGACATTGTAATTATAATGCATTTTCTAAGTAATGATTAAAATTTAAATAATTAACTGTTGGGCAAAGAAAAAACATTTTAAGTTGGCACATTATAAAGTTACTATGGCTAATTTGTATAAGATTTTCTATTCACACGTCCACCAGATGCAGAGCAACATCATCATCATCATCATCCCAGTGGTGTTGTATTTGTGTTCACCAGTTGAACGGTAAAAGAATCAGATTTATTTCCATTCTTTTTGCATTCAGGCTGAATTCACCTGAGGTGGCCTGACAGCCGGCAGCTTGTATCTTTGGCCACACTGCTGATTACTCTACGACCCAGTTCCCATCCACCCAGCCTAATTCCAGGAGCTCAGATACAACATCTTAAGGTTGTCTTTGTGTCTTATCTCAGTGCAGGGTCCAACCATTTAGTGACAGGACCAAACTGTGATGTGGAACAAAGAAAAGTATTATGAGCCAAATGGCCATGATCCAGTGAACGGCGGCTCTTGTCAGAGCGACGCAGGACATGAGAGGTTTTACTTGAGCTGAGGGTGAAATATAGATAGAAAGGGAACAAACACAGATGTTGGGTTGTCTGTTCTGTCAAAATTCAATTCTGAGGAAAAGGTAAACAGAAACTGGAAATCATTATATTGATCCAGGCATTGTTATGGTGAAAAGTCTTTCTCTCCCCCTTATTTGCAACGAGTCACTTTCTATAAAAGAACAACAATTATATGGCAGTCTCAGCTATGAGGGAAACATCCCCTCCTAATGCCATGCTGACAGATTGCTTTCCACATCAGCAGCAATGATCCCTCAAAGCGCCATTGCTCATTCTGTCAGATGGTACACATTTGTGGAGACACTAACACCCCCCTCTTCCTCCAACCGATTCATAAAGACATGAAAAGCCTCACATTCTGACAGTCGGGCTTAAACTGACACCTGTCGGCAAAATAGGCAGCAAAAGTCAAACAGTGACAAGTAGAAACACACACACTCACACATGGTCAGTGCCCAGTGAAAGCCACGCATAGCACCCACAGCAGCGTTTCCAATGCGATGACCACACATCAACTCACAGAGAACAAGTCTGGCTGAATGTTGATGGATCATATCACACGACATACTTCCCGCTGAAGTCGGGTGATTTGGACAGAGCACAACAGACCAAAGTTAATTCAGTTAAAACGTGCGACTTCAGCCAGAAAATATTGTGACGACCGCTGGCTGGGTTGAGGAGAGCTGGTCCGATCCTAACCTAACTGTGCAACTACTATCCAGCTGTGTGTGGCACCTAGACTGACAATGAGGAGAACACCGTCTCTGCCTTTTCTTGGCTTTATTCAGGCGTACAAAAACAAGAAAGAAAAGGGTTGTAAAACGCAGCACTGTGTGCTCACTGGAAAAATTAACAGAACAGAACATTACAGGTCTCCTCCCGAACTTTACCAGTGCTCACCTGTCATTTCTCTTATCCCCTCCCGCACCTGTTCCTCCCCCCATCCCACATTGGCCAGAACAGCGCGGCATTTTGCTAGAAAACTGCGGTAACCAATACATGAACAGCTTTCAACAACAGTGTCAAACCCATTTGCACACAACAGAACACACGAACATCAGCGGCCGGTCAGGGTCGCCACAATATAAACAGAGAAAGCGAGAGAAAAAAAGATGGCTGACACTAGAAGAGCCAAAGTTTAACTGACATCTTATTTTTTAGTCAGCATAAGTCTGTGAGACAATGATAGTTTGTGTAGGAGAGTATGGAAGTAAATAAAGGAAACAATTACTGTACATGTAAGAGGACATAGTAGAGTGTTTGTGGAAGAACATAGCAGTGGACGTGTGAGATTATGATATTGTGTGTATGATTTATGTCTCATGGGGCCTCTCATGTAAACAAGCTTAGCACTCTCATTATTACTCAACCCGGTATAATTAGAAAGATAAAGGATTATTTCAACCATCCATCCTTTCACAAATTTTTTTTTGTACTTGCACATAATGCAAGGTTAATTTATGCTTGAAGCACAACCAAGTCAACAGGGGTACATATGACCTTCAAAATAAAAGTATATAATGATACTTTTTATTATTATGAAAATGTTGTGATATATGATGCACCGGGGCTTATTTTAACAGCACCTATAATCATTGACCACAAACCTAAAAGAAAAAAGTGTCTGCAACTGTATAATCATATATAATTTGGCCTACAGAGCTACTTGTGTAGCGACACAGAAAAGTAATTCAATGCTGAGTAAGCAGTGTGCCTGAAACCGATGACCAGGATTCTGGATGGATTATGAGCATTAGCATCCCGCTACACCCGCACCCTGGTGCACCTGTTTATTGGCTGACTGAATATATAATTATGAAAATAACTGACTGTATGCTTCACAGAATATATGTTTTTTTAAATAACTAGATTTATGAGAATTTGCAGAGAATAAGAAAGATGGAGGCTGAAAACCCTCAGGGAGGTGTAACGCATCACTAGGCTGTCAACTTGCACATACACATGCATGAATATGTCCTCCTGCCGCTCTTGCTGATATTTTTTTCAATTAAGGAGGATAAGCCACAATATAACTGCACTTCTGTCATTACAGCCTTACTTCTTGAAGTGACCTACATGCAGAGATGAAGTTCTCTGAAGACAGAAAAAGGCGTGAATGACATCTTGTATGAAGATGACACAGAAGAAGTGAGAACACATTTCTCTCCCTCATCCCTCAGGGTCTATATAGTCAATAAAGTGTATTGACTTGCACACTGTAAATATTTTTACTGTGTATTCATACTTCATTCCAGCTGCTCTCCACAACCTCTTACTATATTCTCATTATCTTTTTTTTTTTAGGTCTGTCTCTTCCTGCCTCTTCTCCCAGAGGACAAACTGTAGCTTCTAAAATCTGCTTTATTGATCTAATTTTTGTGAGTGCTGTTGCTGTCACTGTTGAACCTCTGGGAGATATTACAACACACAATACACCTTTCTCTAAGCTACACCAAAATTAGATAGATGAAAACTACTAGTTCTTGTTTCTAAGTTTGTTGGAGTTTCATTTGCATCAATTCACCTTGTTGGGTAAACATGGTGAATAATGGAACTGGGTCTGGACAACAGATCACGAATAAAAACAGACTATGGCAGCATTAAGAGTCATGGTAGAAAACTCAGGGCATGAGCAGGAAATCGGTGGGATCCAAGAATCACTCCCTGGGGGAACAACTGCTTTACTGAACTGGGGATTTAAAGTAGAAACAAAAAAACAAACTAAAGTATTGTGGCTGTAGCTAATAGAGTTGAGCTCCCATGCTGTTTGTTGGAAGCATTGTGGGGCAGACTCAGGTCCTTTGTGGGAATGGCTTTTACTTTTACTTCAGACTGCAGAGCAGGAATACCAATGAGGGATTTATAACTAGGACCACAGCCAAAAGAAGCTCTCAAATCCTTCTTTCTAGATGGGCTCTGATATCCCTGCTTAGTGCAATAATAAGAAGCTGGAATGGAGTACTGAGGCTGGGCAGGAGCACCTCTTTACATTTCTCACTCCAACTCTAAGTGCAGGGGTTAAGTGTGTATATTAGGAAAAGATCAACAAAATGGTTATGATGTACTGTGAAGTGGTACTTAAGTCTAAATATGCTCCTTGGCAGTGTGCTATTTTTGCAAAACAGACTTCACATCTGCACAGAGTAAAGGTGATATATTTGGGATGTGTTTAACTGATACATTTCTTTGCATTAAGAGCAAATATGATGCCAAAGTGTTAATGGGGAGGCGACAGTGGCGCGGTGGGTTGAGCAGTCGTCTCCCAACCATAAGGTTGAAGGTTCAAATCTCAATGCCTCCAGTCCATGTGTCGAAGTGTCCTTGGGCAAGACAATGAATGAAATGCTGTACTTACTCCTGTTTGAGAAGCCTCTACCAAAAATTACAATGCCAACCTTTAGGAAACTATCAAATGAATATATATTTTTACCCATTCACCCATACCCATGTCACATTGGTATGAAAACCATTTCATTTTGGCCACATATGGTTTGGTCTACAATGTGACATTTTTGAAAATTCAACTCAAACTGCTTTTTAAGTGAAACACACTATACTTCCTGTACAGAATGATTAACCTATCCCTAGACTGAGTAAGGAGACGAAGGTTGTTGCATAAATGCAAGTCCCTGCCAAAATGTTTGAGGGCACACAAACCAATCTCTTCAGTTTGCAACTCAGTGGGCACAGATTTATACTGTAAACACAGAGTCAGGCTCCCTGCTGGTCACCCAAATCCTGCGTTACACTCACAATTCTGCCCCCCTTCACTCTTAAATCCGTTTATGCTTTTACACATCTGTGCCTGCATGCTCTTAAATTCTGATTTACAAAATGAAACTAGTACTTGAAACTTGTTTTGTGCACCTTCAAAATCCCATATATGGGATTTCTTTTAAATTAAGAGCTAGTGATGAGTTTACTTGTGTAGCCCTGGCATGGCAGCAACGCTTCTCTGGATGTGTTCAACGTGCCCCAGAGTTACATTCAAAGAAACAATGCGGTTCAAGGATGTCGACAGTTTATCAGTGAAGTGCAGTGTGTCATGTCTCCCTCCAGAGGGCAGGGTCATGACATCAAGAAGACCCAACCAGCTTGTTCCTGCTCAGCTGAGCTTTTTTCCTGACTGCAGGCACAAGCATTTCCCCTTTTCATCATGACTTTCACTAATGGGGCTCACAAAGCTGTGAAATGCACTTTGCTGGTCTAATCGAGAGTGGCTGCCAGTCAAGCTGCAGAGGGTCAGAGAAACAGACAGAGGAAATGTGTGCGCAGCAGTTCATCAAGGAAATGTTGAAAGGCTTTGTTCGTCCTTTCACCTGCTTTTCATTTGAACAGCGCCATGTTGCCGCCTACAGTATTTCAACCACTTCCACTTTTATCTCACTTGACCTGTCCTGCACTTTTCACTGCCTCTCACACCTGTTTCTGGTTTTCTCTCACCTCTTTACATTTCTGAATTGTTTGAACTCATTTGATACCTGTGGTAATTTGGACTTAAAGTTCCTATTTTGCCAGAAATAGTAAAGAGAGGTAACTTCACCGAGGTTTGTAAATCTACATTTCAGCTTCTGGATCTGGGATATTGTTCATGAGAGCATGACAATTAAGATTTTTTTTCAGCTTCACTGCTTAATTAGTACATATAAAAGACAATTCCAATATATTACATCTTGTTTTTTGTAGTTTGTCATCTATCCATTATCTAGGACGCTTATCCTAACGAGAGTTGCGGGGGCCCTGTAGCCAATCCCAGCTAACACTGGGCAAGAGGCAGGGTTCACCCTGGACAGGTCGCCAGTCTTTCACAGGGCTGACAGAGACAACCACACATGCCCACCGGTTTTGGTCATCATTCCTAATATTCTATAATGTCTGCCGTTAAATGCTGAGCTCTGCAAAGATGAACAGACAGAGATAAACATGAGCAATAGCTGAAACATTAGGTGGCAATGTCACAGAGTTTCATAGAGTGGGTTGCACCAGACATTACTGGCAATGTCACAGAGTTTCATAGAGTTGGTTGCACCAGACATTTTTTTTTACCAAGTTTGTGCATAAAGGCCTTCTTATGTTTTCTAATAGTCATCCTGTGAGGAACCTGAAGCCCTGTCGTCATCATCAACAAAAGGTCAACCAGAGCAGTGATGGTAAAAGATCCTGTCGTGAAACATCAAGCTCACAGAATGGGCACATATCGTTTGCCTAAGATGAATTATGAAATGTTGTGAATATGAAGGAATGCACGTCTGAATCTGTGCGTGTTTGCTGCAATGGACAGGAAGCAGATGCATTGCCTTGTTGATAGGCTTCTTTTGCCACTTTGTATTTACTTTTGATTAGAAGAAAGACAATCAGACTTCCTGATTCAAAGGGTGGAAAGGTTGTGCAGGGGCGCCACACAAGACCAGCTTAGGTTTATACAACACAATGAGAGAAAGGTCAAAGGCCCAGGTGAGCTGGAGAAATATTCTCCTTAGAGGAAACTTGAGGTGAAAGTACAACCAAGGTGAAGTGGAGATGATATAGCTAAGCGAAAAGAACGGCAAAAAGACTGAGCATGTACACTACGCACACATGCAGGGCTGTCCTTTGTATGTGTGTGTGCAGATGACGATGCATCTGCCTGAGCCACAGAGGGGAAAGAATGACAGATTTCTCTCCCCTTGACTGTCAACGCGTCTGGTCTGTGTTGGCTGATAACACAGGAGCTTCCTAATTAATTACCCACTGATGCATTTATCGTCGAGTGCAAGCATTCATAACAGTCAAGTTCGCCTCTGGCCTTCAGGGCGGGGAGGGGTGCCGATACCCTGAGGATGCTCAGCTTGGCTGTCCCATTCTTAAAGAAGAAGTCAGTTTCTTCCTGCAACACTGACCTTTTGCTTAAATAGCTCTAACTCCTATTAGCATATGAACAACAAACCATGTGCTAGATGTAAAACATAACATTAGTAAAAGGCTTTTCAGCTGAAACTAACCACTTATGTGTAAGTTGTAAGAGGTGACACAAATGCTCCTACATGTAGATTTTTAACTTATCACCCTACTCTGTAGATCTGCTCATCTCACAAGGTGTTTTAGCATCTTTCAGCTTATAGTTTTGAATTTACACCCCAAAACTTAGCTATTTTTAGTCACTCTTATTGTTATGACCACTTTCCCAATAGTTTTTAATGAAAACCCTTGAATGAACCCATAACACACTATACCATGCAAGAAAAAAAATGAATTCAAAAACATGGTCTGCTGATTTTAAAGCCCTAAAATCACACTTTCCAAAATGGAGCCTTTTTTCCTCCAGATGCTTTGCACTTACTAATCGTGTTTGTGAATCCAGTGCAACAATCTGCATTAAATGACTCTTAAGGTGCTGGGTTTTCTTAATGGGACATTCTTGAAAAGAAAGCTGTGTGGGGCAATTATCCCAGCAGAAAACATGTCTTAGACAACATGTTGTGAAAGATGGGACAACTGTTAAAAAAAGAGACTTCTAATAAGATTGTTAGGAGGTAATATAATTGAAGACAAGGTCTTAAAGGTATTTTGTGTTAAGGCTGAACACTTTCAGAAGGCATAACCAAACGCAAGACCAAATGCTCAGCATGATCAAATTAGAACAAGAAATCCTGCCCATTTAAAAAGGGCATTACCAGGAAAATACACAACAGCTTATTGAATTTTAAACTTTAGACACAAAATAAAGGTCAAAGCTAAAAGCTGATACGAGAGAGAAAGCTGTTTGTGTCTCCAGCTGGGTTTCCATCTCCGGAACTCTTCCACTTCCAGCTTATAAGCAATGTGACAAAACCAGACCATTACAGAGAGGAGTGGCAGCCTCTGTGGGCTGCTACATCACATTTCAACTTCCATACAAACGGGTTTCATGGGAAATGTGCTGCTACAGTTTGTCTTTAACTACTCTGTTCTGGCTTCATGGAACGAAGACAGTTTTGGCAAAATATGCATTTAATTTTAAAAAACCCAAACATCATCATCTTTAAATGTTTTAGCATCATAATCACAGTCACGAGGGCCCCTCATAAGGCTTCTGTTCATCAAAAACTCTACCTGAGAATTCAGTGTGGTCTGTAAACTTTTCACTCCACTGAGTCGGCAGAAGGAACGATAACGCTTGAGATAAATGGCAGCAATTAAAATCCTCAACCACTGAATTCTTAATGAAGCAGGGACATGTGAAGAAAGTTAGAAGAGTCCGAACCGTTTAAAGATGGGATTAAAACATCAATGACCTTCCTTAAACCTGTAGATGATAACTATGTTTTGATGTTTGAAATAATCCTCAGGTGCCAAAATGGATAACTGGCTGTCTACCGAAGTCACTTCAGCATCTAAAGTCACTTCCAGCCTGGCTTTAAGCTGAAGGGCAGACCTTCAAGTTCATTTCAAATTAAAGCTTTTCTCATAATCATCCAGTCTGTCACAAATGGCTGTAAAAGGAGATTTATTGCTATAGGCCCATTTTGTTTTCCAGTCCTGTGACACAGTTTGATGTTGCACACCGATTGGCTATGCACCCCCACACCTTCCCATCTACTGCTCATCTCTTTGTTAAATCTGCATCATTACACACATACTGATGAGTAAGCTGAGATGACTCATTTTATTCCTGCTATCAAATGCTGCAAGCACAATTTTCCTCCTCTTTTATTAATCTAAGTAAATGTTCCTGCCATTGAAATCAGTGCAAATGACTCATTTGTCATGTTTGGGGTATTTTATTATGTTTTTAAACTGATTTTACATTTCTCAAGTAGAAGAGGGGACATAAAAGGGATAATTTACTCTTGAAGAGAAAGACTACTGATCATGCCGAATACATTCACATTTGATGGTGTAACAAACCAAGACATCTGACAGTCCTAAAACATGACTCACTATGATGGATTTAAAAAGGAATGCAAAATAACCTGCAGGCGCACTGCAATACTGTGCATCTACGGCAAACCTAATTTTCATTATTGAGAATTTGTCAGTCTTTTTTTAATAGTCATTTTCATTATTACACCAAATAAATACTTATCTCAAGCATTGTTGTGTGTCTGTGTTACTACACAACTAAAATATGTCCTCAACGAACACTATTTGACAGATAAATGTAACTGAGCCACAATGTTTCCTTGTTACTTCATTTTTCTAGGAGGTTTGAATGACTGACATGATTGATGAAGTATAAGTGACAAATTACCATGTTGAAATAAAAGGAAAAGAAAATCAAAACTGTAATAACCATTTTAAAGCCATGACATTAATCAACTTTTTAAAGTATTGGAATGGTATAACCTTTTGTTTGAAAAAAAAAAAGACTATCCTGGTGAAAGTTCACATAACATGTTGCCTTCAACACTGCACAGAGTACAAACAAAGTTAGCAGCTAGCTGAAGATCCAAAGATTTCCCCCAAGAGTTATGGAAAAAGAGACAGCAAGAGTGAATCCAGTAACACAGCTTCAAACGAATGCTAATGTTACGCTGCGTCTGCTGATATAAATATGCAATTGCTGGCTAACATGTCACACTTACGGGTGAGGGATGACAAGAACAAAAGTGTCATTGTCATAAAACACACAACTATATTCACTGTCTCTGCCACTTTTCTTGCCTCTGCAACAGAAGCTGACAGCTCATCTTATTGAGTCATGATGCTATAATCCAGAAAGATTACTGAGAGTCACATAAGGCATCAATATCAGAGCTACGACTCAACCTGATTTTGGTGCAGTCTGGATAACGGGTCATCAACCCAGGCACACAGAGAGGTGACAGTTAGCACACTGATGCTACTGTAGTCTTTTTTTACCACCTGCAAACTTGTTCACATTTACTTGTGAAAACCAGCACTGATATCACGCAAGTTCAATGTGAACCGCAATCAATCTTACACTGAAGCTCTTCTTTTCATAGCAGAACGTATCAAGACATCTTGTTTGAGCAGATACATCTTTTACTTGCACTGGAATAGTGTTGTAGATCTTTATCGTCTCACATTTATTTACTCGTTGAGGCTAACAACAGCGGTTTTAAAAGTCTGACACTGGGCTGGCACTCAGACAACCCTAACCCGACATTATGGAACCCTAACCCGACATCCCCACCAAAACATTTGAAAGCACACTGACCACATTTTGAGCGCTACTCATTTTGCAGCTCAACAGTTGAAAACAGGCAGGTATATATTTGTTAGCATAAAGTCAGATTTAACCAGAAAATCCCAGCCACACCTGTGCTCATTTCTGAGTCTACACTCAGATTTCTACACTGTGGTGAAAGTTTTGGAGACAGAATTGTGAGTGCAATGGATGATTTGAGCAACCAGCACGTACCCCGACTTTGCATTTACAGTATAAATCTGTGCCCACGTGCTCTCAAATACTGAGTTGCAAACTGAAGAGCGCTTGAAATGTGGTTTGTATGCCCTCAAACATTTTGGCAGGGACTTACTTCTATACAAAACCCTTTGTCTCCTTACTTCATTCTACGGATAGGTTAATCATTCCATACATTTTTCGAACTACAGTTCCTATAATCTGGGGGTTTTATGGGTTGTAAAAAGACAGTACAGGCCTAGTGGTGCCATGGTGTCATTTAGCCATCAGTACAACTTCACTGGTATTTTAGCCTATATCTACTTACATTTGGGCAAACTGGCACGTATGTTGAATTAGACAGTAACATTTGAAAATTTTCACGTTGGTTATCAGCACTTCTGATCACAGTGTACATGGAGGTACAGACCACTATGCCTGGATTAGTGAAAATACTGATGATTAACAGGCAAAGTCTGGCATCAGGGGGCTGTTGGTCAGGCCCTGTGAGGCA
>NW_018128058.1:471047-493158 GCF_001952655.1 Monopterus albus | reverse complement strand
ACCAGCACATTAGTTGGCACAGATGGACTGAGAGGCGCTGTAGTGTCTAAATTTCTTCCACGGGGTAATCCATGTTGTTTGAACAAGTTACTCCAGTTTATCACAAAGTTATTGCTGAGCTGGAGGCAGATTATAAAACAAAGCACTGCCCAAACAAAGTGTGTGTTGAATGTAAGGAGCAACAAACTGGTCTCACAGTGCAACAGTGTTAGTCTGACACGGCAATAACTTCTGTTGTGAGTGTGTGCGTGAGAGAGGTATAAAGGGAGTGTGCGACTCAATTGAGGAGAATGTATGTTCTCGTCACGCTCCACCGAAGCATGAAAAACACTGTCGACAAGCAGGCCAGCAGATAAATCTAAACACACTGTTGCTCAAAAATTTTAACCTCTTCCACCCTGGGATCTGACCTCTGTGAACCGGAGCAAACTCTGCAGAGGAAATCAATTCCCTCTATCTTGTACTGCAAGATTTATGCAGCTACATTAGAGACAGATGATGCAGTTTAAAATCAGTAGTGGAGTAATGGGAGAATGTTTTGTCTTAGCTGCTGCTTTTTCAATAAATTCTGCCAAAACAAAAATCTTGCCCTACCAATATACAGTACTAAACTTACAGTAGAGACACGCTATCATTGTGTGTTTAGAGTCGTTTTTTAAGTTTAAGTTCTGTTTATATAATTGTATTTCTTATCTACCTTTTTAATTGAATTTATATTGTGCTGACTTCTGCAGTGGGCAATAAAACAAACATTCATTCTTAATTACACCCAACATATTATGATATGGCAAATATATACAATATTACATTGAAAATGATCTGATCTACAGTTATTACTTCAGAAAAAAGTCTCTGAAAACTAAAACAACTCGTTTTTTACTCGTAGTTTTCTGAGAATCATTAAGTCAGACAGAATTTTGGTCAATGATAAGGTATAGTTATGATACAAGGGGATAATAATGAAGTATTCCCCAGTGCTATGCCACATTTTAAAACTATTATCTGAAAGACTTTCTAAAGGCAGTCTCTTCAAAGCTGAAAAAGACATTCCTGACGACTAATCATTCAGACTAATAAGAGGTGACTCGGTAGTACGTGCCCTGATCCTGCAGATCTTTCTCCATCAATTCCCGCCGAGTGAAGCTGCCATGCTGCCATCTGCTGGTGGATCACGGCAGTTAGGGCGCCAGACAGAAACCGGATGTGCTGCTGCACAGGGAGGTGCACAAAACAAAACCCACCAAGCAGCGTGAGGTTCTCTGACTATAATGCAAGATATCTTTGATATTTTTGATCAACATAAGCTGCAATAAAAAAACAAACAACAACTTTCATACATCATTTTTAAAAGCATCTTTACAGCAGAGCGTGATGTAGTCTTTTTGCTTCCAGCATTTCAAAATATGGATTGTTTTAGTGCTAGTTTAATGTAGTTATAACCTGCATTTATTTGTCTAAAAATCAGAACTACATTGACGGTCTTTCATTATTAATCTCAAAATGAGCCTATGGTGTCTTAAAATGAGTTCATGCAAGAGATTCACCCTTAATCTTTAGGATTCAGCTCTCAATAAGCTGTGTGTTTTGCAGGTTCCAGCTGAAGGACAGTTCCAGCTCTGAAGAAACAAAAAAATTCAAACCAATATCAAGTAGTCACAGTTCTAATCCTGGTTAAATCAGTTATACAAGTGCTCACAAGATAAAACCAACAGAATTCATGTTCAAGTCATATAATTGAGGCTTTGAGGTTAAGATGAGCTGCAACCTTAAGTCCTCCATACAAGCTGGGAAAACAGATTGGTAATGAACATGCCTGGGAATCACCACTGACTTCCTAAATCGATTCAGTTCCAATCCGAATTTGATTTCTGATTCAATATTCATTCAGTTAGGTTTATTTCAGATACAATACTAATTTTGCTTGGATATGAAAGAGATTCTCAGAGAACTCTGTAATTCTCGCGTGGCCACATCTTGTTACAAGAAGAAGAAGAAAAGCCTCAAGTGGTCACAGCTCAATGCAACCACAGAAGAGCCATATATTAAAAGATCGATTTTGGAAATTTATAATTCGACTGAGTCATCAGTGAAGATTGATTTGAATGAGAAAATTTATGTTTTTCAAACCCAGGCCTAGTAATGAATAACTAGCCTGGAGAAAGACCAGCAGTTTGTATGTGTCTAGCTGCATGAATCTACAAAAAGTTGTGCTATGTACATCAACAACAGTAAAAGCAGACACACACACCACGCTGACTTGATCAGTCACACAGCAGAGTGCCTGACGCTGCAGCTGAGTGACCGTCACATTACTCCAGAAGCTTCCCCTCCCCTTGGCAGGCGGTCCACGCCGTATCGTCTCCTGATAGCTGCCCTCTCACAGCCAGCCAGAGTCAACATCTGCAGATACATTTCACAGCCATATTACAACCTTGGGCCTTCTACACTGTAATCCACTTATACTTTCCTAATCACTGGAGTGTGTCAGAGAATGGAACATGGCATAATTTAACGGTTTGCTGTTTTCTCAGAGGTACCCAGCACATTGAAACATATAGTAACACAGGCTACACACCACACCACACCAAAATTACCCCATCATTACTACGACTCCTCCACAGCTATCACCTGTGGGCAGGCCTGGGATGTGACTTCCAATTATTTGTCTGTCTGACAAGGGCCAAGGAGGATGGTTCAGAACAGGAAGGATGGGAGACAGTTTAATGGCAGACTCTGTGTCCCCTCTGTGGGCAAACAAAAGGGTGTTGTTTCAAGGCGTGATCGCATCAGCTGGGGGGCTTTAATCCCACAGCAGAAATCCATAACGTGCTGTTACTTATCTGACAGGGAAATGGCCAGCAGATAGTTTGTCCCCGACTACACCTGTCTCTCCCTCTTCTTGTAGGGGGGAGCCACACTGACACATGCTGAAATGAAAGCTACAAATGATGCATTGATTTCCAAACACTGACTTTGTGACTTTGTTTCATGGGATAACATCATGTTTCCATCACATTGTACTATTCACTGGAACAAAACAAGTTTGTTGTAGACACAGGGAATCCCCTGTTAAACTTTGTCCAAACCAGACTCATCGAGGGGGCTCTGGCAAACAGGAACTGAATGGTGCAACATCAAAAACAAAGCTGTACTTCAAGGGGACATCTGCTCTCTCTCTGTCTTCCCTGAAAAACATGACTGGCCAGGGCCTGTTTTTTTACCGTGATAAAATGATATTGTGCCGAAGCAGGTGGAGTGGGCTCTAGAACACACACACACACACACACACACACACATGCACACACACAGTAACATGGACACACAGATGCATCGTCTGACTGATGCCAACCACGCATGTCCTTGGTTGATGTGCCGTTTCCACAGCAACACAGGGCCTTTATCGTCACCACTTGGAAAGCTGGGTTATGCCGGAGGAGGAGTTCTTTAAATAGCCAGCAGCAGTTCACAACAGCAGGTTTAGACCAACCTCTACAGACTTTAAAATTGCCTGTGTCATCATTGCTATAATAATAGTCCTTATTTATAGAACACCTCTCCACAAAAGGTGCTTCACACTCTAGAGCTATTACAAAACAAGAAAAACCTGTATGAATGGCACAGAAACAGAAGCACTGAAGTAATAAAAAAAATATCAGGTGTAAACATACAAGAAATGGAATAAGCAACAGACAAGGCAGTTGAAGTGTGAGCACACCTCACTAAATGCAAACATCACAATGTTAACGTAGCTTCAGTGACAAAGCCAACATGCTTGTTTTATGTTTACCATGTTAGCATGCTAACATTTGCTAGTTAGTGCCAAACATGAGGCTAACAGGAATGTAATTTGTTTTGCTGGTTATTTGCATTGCATTGTTTATTTTATTTCAACTGACCGTGGTGGGGGGACCAAGCATCAGAGTTTATAGTCGAGTTCAGTAACCTAATTAACAGTTAAATCCATTATTGTGCAGTAATTATTGTGTCTCTTCAGACAGTATCAGTGATTGCTGACTGTGAATTATTGACAATTTGCACTACAAATATACCCAGAAACAAATGTTATTATTTTTAAGTTTTCTTCCTCCTACATGAGACAAAGCAACTGCAGGTTAACCGTCAGCTCACAGAGAGAACTTTTAGCAGCCCGTTTTGAATCCATCATTTATTTCTTTTTTTGTGGCAGATGTTTCAGGGTTAATTTGTGCTCATACAGCCCTTCGCTTAAATATATTTCCTGTAGGATAATTAAAAATGTTCCATGAATGACTTTGTTCCTTTAAAGTATTCAAGTACCATTGCACTCAGACCATTTATGCCAGCAGTTTGATTAAACATTCTCTAAACAGCTTTTCCTGATTTTAAATTCCTGACATTTGACACTTTTTTTTTGATTGCTTAGTTTTTCATTAGCTTGTTTTTCTCTTGTGTTTTGACCCTACCTAGCGTTTGATTACTTAGTGGCTCTCCCAGTTGAATTTTAAACCAGATCAATGCCCTTTTCTGCATATAAAACATGTGCAAATGAGCTACAGTGACTTGGTTTAGAAGATAATCACCATCATGAAAAATGGCCACTTCTTTTAAACAAATAAAAACTGTCAAATATACTTCAACATATGTGGAGCATTTGTTAGCTTAGACACTGAACTGGCATGAACTGGCATCAGCTGCTTTATTCATATTTCACCATAAGTAGCTCATTTATCAGCTGATTGGCTACCAGATGCCCAGAATCAAGCACTCATACAGGTGCACAAGGCATTTTATATTCAGATGCTGTATTTCCAGATCACAAAACAGAACTCTAATGAATTCTCTACACACATTCTCAAGTTCACAGGATTCAGATGCCAAAGCTATGGGACATTATTATTATTATTATTATTATGATGACTATCCAAAATGTATATTAGGATGTCAACAAATTGGGAAAAAAGTAATTTTATATTTATATTTACTCTTCTGCATCTTGCAGATCTGTTTACATAAACTAGTATTATTAATGGATTCTTATGACAATTACTGCATTTAAATTACAAAAATTATCTACAGATGTAGATACATTTTAGCTAGCTTAATATTTAAAGCCAGACTTTACACGAATACTGTGAAGAAGAAGGATGCTTTTGTATTGACTGCATGGAACAGACTCACAGATGCACACACACACACACACACACACACACACACACACACACACGTCCTTGTTTTTTTTTTATCATTTGCATATTTTTACAGTGACTTAACTACTCCTTGCCTAACCCTAAGCAATCAGTTTACCAACCTTAACCACCTTTGCTATGTGTAAAAGGTTATTCAACCCCAAACCAAACCACCATGACACAAAGGTCATTTAGCCCCCAACCAAACTAATACGTACCTACTCTCAGTCTTTTATTCTCCTTATCAATGGCTACACATTTTAAGGAACTTGACTGACATGCACTGGCATGTGCATTACCTTTGCCTCTATATCCCCAACTGTTTTGAATAAGGGGAGAGTCATCGAAATAGAAGTAGTTCATCCACCCCTCATCCAGTGCTGGGAAGTTAGTAGTTACCCTTTTAAAAATGTAATAATGTTAGCACAACCCCTTTCTTACTTCAGAAGGAAAATACTATTTAATTTGCAGAAATGAAAAGCGTTCTTGTGTGACAACATCACCACCTGCGTTGTTGGCTGTTGCAGCCAGACTGCTTAGAGCAGTATGTGTTGATTTGATTAACAGACAAGAGGCGGCCCAACAAAAGACCCAATCAAAAGCAATGTCCAAAATTTAACACACACTGCACCATGAATGGAGCCTGTCTAGGTGTAGAGACAGCTCCTCATTTGTCAGCCTTGGTGTTATTTGTCCCTCATTCTGCAAAGCGAAAAGACACAAATCTCATATACACAAAGTTTTTTACTAAATAGTATATGCAAATGTAATCCCTTTGTAATCAAACATTTTGATCAGTTGCAATTTAATTGCATATTTTTAACTGTAACTGATTACAATTACATCTATTTTCTAATTTAATTATGGTAATTAGTTACTTTCCAACATTGCCCTTACCCCAACTACAAACCAAGTCATTTACCTAAAATTCCATGATTTACTTGGTGTGGTCCCCACGAGGAAGGCAAGTCCCAACAATGTTAGATATACCCCTCAGTAGCCACACATCAGGCTGCTTAGTCACAGATGAGATTATCATCGAGTTGTGGGAGGGGATTGACTCATGCGAGAAACCTCAGAGTTGTGTTGACAATAAGGTGCTGTGACATCAGCCACATCTAGCAGCAACTGGAAACCTAAACGCCTCTGTGATATTGCCACTGCTACAATATTACAGTTGAGGAAATGTGCACTAATTGGGAGCCACATTGTGAGCTCCTACTTCAGTTAGATGCAGTGCTGCAGAAATCTCTCTAGAGGGAGCTACAAGTAAGGAAGCCAGGGCCCGTGGTGCCCTGTATAGGAAGCGACTGGAAAGGTGTAAAGCTGCTGGTGTCTTATTCAAAGTATTTAGCATTACATTTTATACGGAACAATATCCAACAAGTGATTCTCTTGATACACATTCCAAAATTTCCAATTTAATGAAAACGTTTTTTTCCTAACATTTTCCTAAAACAAGTGGGAAAAAGGGAGGATTCAATTTTCTACCCCCACTGTATGTAAAAACAAATGCAAACAAAACCAACCAATTTGTATCAAGAAAAACAAAAAATGTGACAAAAATGTGACCCAAGTACATTTTGAGATAACAACATTTGTTCATGCAAATGGGCCCCTTGTGACAAAGGAGACCCAGAACAAAACTAAATGTGTCCTTGATCTGGATATTTGTTAGGGTAGATAGGCTCATAATGTACATCTTACCTTAACATTTCAGGGTTTTATCTTATTTATAGTCCAAGTTATAGAAAACTTGTGCTAAATAGGGTTTTCAATGTTAACTTTATCAGATGTGGAAGAAGTTTGGTCTGGTGACAGACACTGCCACCCTACGCATGTCTAATTTCAAACAAAAACAAACAGATTTCAGTACTTTTTAATGTCTCTCTTAAATTTTACCCCATGTTAAAAATGGATTTGTTTTACCTCTGCCAAGGAGGTTATGGTTTTGGTTGTGAGTGTGTTTGTTGGTTAGCAGGATCACAGACAAGCAGCTGGATGGCTCATCAGCCTATTTGGTGCAGACATTGGTGAGGACCAACCCTAGAGGTGATTAGATTTTGGCTGAAAAAAGGTCAAGGTCACAAAAAAATAAGTTACCAAAAATTCTATTTTTAACATTAGAAATCTATCTGTCTAAAGTTATCACAATCAACTTTTGGCAATGCAAAACCAGCCCTTAATTCACATCCATGTATCTGTATCTCATTTTTCACAATGTGCCTTGGTGAGGTACGTGCACTCCGAGTGTTGTTTTTGTGATTTAGACCTTTGACCCTTTTGCAGCGAAACTCTAATCACTTCTAGGGTCGGTCCCCACCAACCAGACGTTGGCTGATGATCCATCCAGCCATTTGTCTATAATCATTCTAACCAAACAAACACACAACCCAAAACATAACCTTGTTTGAGTTGTATCACAATAACAGCACACTTTTACTCCTCTAAAAAACGTATGATTAGAAAACAGCCAGCTCCTCCTCCCTCCTTTCTCCCTGCTTGATCGCAGACTGCTTCAGTTCAACCAGCCTGACAGAAATTTCCAGACACAAAGATGAGGCAGGTGGTTGCGTGCATGTTTGTGGAGTGACGGGTGTGTGGACGTTCAGGTGAGCCATCACAGGGTGATAAAACATTAAAGATAGTTTTCTGGCATAAAACAAGCAGGAACAGAAATGATTTCAAAAGATACAGATGGAGAGAGGCTGATAATTATGGCTCTTATTGATTAGGTGCTTTGCCTCAGAGATTTTTCCCTTTGTAATTAAGCACTGGATTCTGCTTGAAGTGCCTCTAAATGACCATTTACAGGATTAAATATAGATGAGTGCTTGCTCTGAAGGCCCCACTCCCTATTCCATTAACAACTATAGTTCAGCAGACAGCTGCTGCCCACAAACAGGCTGAGGTAGTGGAGGAGGGGGGTCCACTCAGTAGCCAGTAGATTCACACGGGATTAGGACAGGAGCTGAACCAAAACAGTTAGGAACATCCCTGTTTCAGCCTGTAATGCTACAAAACAGGAATGCAATGAATAAATACAGTGAAATAAATGAAATGCATAAGGACAGAAAAACCGAAATATGGGCTGAGGCTAAGTGTGGATAAACTAAAAGACTACATTTGAAAATATACTGTCTGTGGCCCTGCTGCGCTCCTATAAACTAGGCATGTCAACCTGTGTTAGCTTCATCATTCAGGGAAACCAGAGCACTGTTATTCCGTCTCCTTGCCATCATTCATTAAAAATAAGTCGCAGCAGAATGTGTGACCATATCGACATGCAAGTGTTGGTATTCACACCTCCTGAAACACAATCACCCTCTGTTCACTGAGCTGAAGATTCATACTGCTGATCATTTTTGGATGGCTCAGAATGAGTCTGGCATATCCCGAGCATGAAGCAGCAACAAGTTTTGGACTGGTAAGGTGTGCAGAGATCATGCTATTGTAACATGATGGCAGATGTTGCATGTTTTTGGTTTATAAAAAAAAAAAATCCACGTGACTAAGGCTGGACTGGTGCTGCTCAGCAGAAGGCAATGCTAAGAGGGTGGAAATGCATTAATCTCGACTATCCTCAAAGCCTGCAGGGCTGCTCTCACTGGACTGCTGTTCAGACTGTAGGAAGGGACAGGGGAAGAGAGAGAGAGAGCGAGCATGGGGCAGACCTGTTTTGACCACTCAGCATGCCCTTTACTTGTTTTTAAACAATGGGACAATGGAGACTTCATTTTTTTTTTATAAAAGACTATTTAGGGATGGGGTCAAATAGCTTTTTAATCAGATCTGAATCCACTTGTCCAATCTGTGACACTTATTAACATGCTTCTCTGGGCTGCATGTAAACAAGTGTCATCTGTGCTCAGTTACTCATAACAGCCTTCTCTGCATGATGATAGATCTAAAGCATGAAGACAACTTGTTAAGTTGTTTAACGTCATCCATTTTTATTACCAGTTTTGGCTGCAGTAGGTTCAAGCTCAAACAAATGCCCCCTTCATAATGTTGTCTGATTGGCAAGGATCATTTTGCAACTAGGAAGACACCCGTCAGTGAACACAACACCAGAGCCACTTGAGTGGCCATGATTCAGAGAGAACCAGGCTAAATATTATGCAGTCTGTCAGCGTGAGAATAATGAATATTCCTTTATGGAGCAGAACAACTTTTCCCCTTTTCTAAACATTTTGCAACCCCTCAAATTTATCTTGAAAGCTCTTGAAGGGACCCAAGCCCCCAGGCCCCTTCAAAATCCATCAGTGAACACAATATGATACACATTCACACATCATCTGAATTCAACAGGGCATAAAATGCTTTCAGAAAGACTCAGCAGTATCAGAGAAACCAGGGACGCAGCAAAACAAATTAGAAAGCTGGAAGGAATGAAATTAATCACATGGATACAGAAAGGTGGATGACTGAGGACAGAGAAGAAAGTTTTATACAATTAGAGCAGGTTTGGAGTCCATGCCAGCTGTGAGCCATTTTTAGCCCTTTCAACTCACTTCTTTCTGCGCCACCTGCGACATTGATAAGGCCCTGACACAACATGCCTATTTCTGACAAAAAGTTTCTCCTAAAGGTCGATGGGAGACATCATGATGGATCTGAAATTGCCACTTGACAACGGCACAGTGTTCTCACCCCTGTCGTCGGACACCTGGAAACATCAGGAGCTATTTATAACAGCTCTGTCCCCTCAGTATGAAGGAATAGCTTTCAGTTTTCCTTCTCTTTCCTCTCTCGCTGTTGCCATGGAGCTCAGGATCATTGAGTGTGTGTGTGCGTGTGTGTGGAAGAAAGCAGGAATTTTGGGTTGAATGAGCCAAAGGACAGACAACAAGCATGTCACACCTAGGTGGAGTGCACACGTACACACTCTGCTGTGTGTGGCACACAGATGCAAATACATCAGTCCTTCCACATACCCACAAACACCCAACCTGCCATGCACCCTCACACAGATGCATGAAGAAAAAGCTAATTGGCTTAATGATGAAGACTGAACTTGTTTTTTCAAAATGGCTGCTCTGATATGACATGACACTCAAACAATAACTGGTAATTACACAGAGCATATACACAATACTGTTTTTATAAATCATTGGTTCAGCATGAGTAATTTAAAAACCTGGATACATGTCGCTTTCAACATGAATATGAACAATCAATACAGAAAGACTAGATCTGACAAAAGGACTGGAAGTGAACATTAAAGAGCCCATGACATGCTCATTTTCAGCCATTTAATGTTTAATCTTGGGTACCTCCAGGTTAGCTTTGCACACTGGGAACACACTGGTCAGGTCACAGTTTTCACTTTTTACTTCTTTAAAAACTCACATGTGATCTTGCACTGTTTGGGATCACTGCTGGAAAAATCCTGTACAGCTGGGATTCAACTTTCCAATCAGTATATGGACATACAAACATTTATAGGGCCATCTATGCAATTTCCCCACAAACCTTTTGCTTTCATGCAGCCTCATGCACATCCTTACCTCCAGAAGCACTAACCTGTGTGTCTTTCAATGCAAGGTTGCAACAGCTACACTCACTTCTCTTGCAGTGGTCACAGGTGCACTCACTTCTGTTGCATTGAGGTTGTACACTGGGGCCTGTAGTTTCAGGTCAAATAGCCTACACCTCAACATAATTATTCTAAGATGATCCATCCATCCATCCGCTTATCCGAAACTGGGTCACGGGGGCAGCAGTCTAAGCAAAGATGCCCAGACTTCCCTCTTTCCAGACCATTTCGGCCGCCTGTATCCGGGATCTTGCCCTTTTGGTCATGACCCAAAGTTCATGACCATAGGTGAGAGTCGGAACGTAGATCGACCAATAAATCGAGAGCTTTGTCTTACAGCTCAGCTCCTTTTTCACCACGACGGACCGATACACTGACTGCATTACTGCAGAAGCTGCACCAATCCACCTGTCAATCTCCCATTCCATCCTTTCCTCACTCGTGAACAAGACCCCAAGATACTTGAACTCCTCCACTTGAGGCACGAACACTCCACCAACCTGAAGGGAACAAGCCACCCTTTTCTGACTGAGAACCATGGCCTTGGACTTGGAGGTGCTGATTCTCATCCCAGCCACTTCACACTCAGCTGCAAACTGCCCCAGTGCACTCTGGAAGTCCTGGTTTGATGGAGCCAA
Organism: Monopterus albus; assembly: GCF_001952655.1. Taxonomy (NCBI): domain Eukaryota; kingdom Metazoa; phylum Chordata; class Actinopteri; order Synbranchiformes; family Synbranchidae; genus Monopterus; species Monopterus albus. The sequence goes on along the minus strand of NW_018128058.1, from coordinate 481,816 downwards.
CACGACAACATCATCTGCAAAAAGCAGAGACAAGCTCCTGTGGTCCCCAAACCGAACTCCAGGCCCTGGCTGCACCCAGAAATTCTGTCTATAAAAATAATGAACAGAACCGGTGACAAAGGGCAGCCCTGCCGGAGTCCAACGTGCACCGGAAACAAGTCTGACTTACTGCTGGCAATGCGAACCAAGCTCCTGCTCCGGTCATACAGGGACCGGACAGCCCTTAGCAAAGGGCCCCGGACCCCGTAGCCCCGGAGCACCCCCCACAGGGTGCCGCGAAAGACACGGTTGAATGCCTTCTCCCGGTCCACGACACACATGTGCCTTCTTAAAAAGAGGGACCACCACCCTGGTCTGCCAGTCCAGAGGCACTGTCCCCGACTGCCATGCGACGTTGCAGAGGTGTGTCAACCAAGACAGCCCAACAACATCCAGAGACTTAAGGTACTCAGGGCGGATCTCATCCACCCCCGGTGCCTTGCCACCGAGAAGCTTCTTGACTACCTCAGTGACTTCAGCTTGGGTGATGGACGAGTCCACCTCTGAGCCCTCAGCCTCTGCTTCCTCATCGGAAGACATGGCACCGGGATTGAGGAGATCCTTGAAGTATTCCTTCCACCGTCCGACAATGTCCCCAGTTGAGGTCAACAGCTGCCCACCTCCACTGTAAACAGTTTTGGCAGGGCACTGCTTCCCCCTCCTGAGGCGCCGGACGGTTTGCCAGAATCTCTTTGAGACCGACCGATAGTCCTTCTCCATGGCCTCACCAAACTCTTCCCAGACCCGAGTTTTTGCCTCCACAACCACCCGGGCTGCAGTCCGCTTGGCCTGCCGGTACCCATCAGCTGCCTCAGGGGTCCCACGAGCCAACCAGGCTTGAAAGGACTCCTTATTCAGCTTGATGGCATCCCTTACTTCCGGCGTCCACCACCAGGTTTAGGGATTGCCATGGCGACAGGCACCGGAGACCGTATGGCCACAGCTCCGAACGGACGCACTGACAATGGAGGTGGACAATATGGTCCACTTGGACTCAATGTCTCCAACCTCCCCCGGGATCTGGTCAAAGCTCTGCCGGAGGTGGGAATTGAAGATCTCTCTGACAGGGGATTCTGCTAAACATTCCCAACAGACCCTCACAATATGTGGTCTGCCGAGTCTGTCCAGCTTCCTCCCCCGCCACCGGATTCTAAGATGATACAGGTTTGAATCCTGCAGCGAGCAGTTTTCTTGCTCAACAATGTTTTTAGTGTTGTTTCTGGCCTGTGAAAATTATGATTCAACAAATTTTGTTATATTAGGGTGAGTCTCATTGAGGTTTAAACTGCTTTATTAAGGGTGCCTTGGCAAATCTGGGGCTTTAAATCAAAAAGCTGGAGTTGTGCCAAAACTTGACTGTCTGCCAAAAACAGATTGGCGCCTGCGGGAGCACGTGCAACCTGTAAACATGCAATCAGCCGGTTTATTTATGCGTGCAGCTGCTTTGTCGTGATTAAACCATAATAAAATGCAAAAATAAACATGTGATAGTACAAAGTTATGTTTTTGTAAAACTTCAACATATGAAGAAAGTGTAAGGGAATAACTGTAATTATAGTTAAAAGAAGTTGTAGCAACTAAGGATGTGATCAGGCATTCTTCAGTTGCAGCTGCTCGATGCAGTCCTGTATATCCTCCTATAAAGGCTGCACTTACGTAGGTGGCTATAAGTATCATTTGCCCGTGATTTGGTTCTGATGCTGTGTTTTACTCAATTATGAACTGCTTAAGTATAGTTATGTCATTACCCAGAAGCTAAATATTTAACCATGTTAGTACATTGTTATGTTTGATCCCGATAAAAGCACAAATGAACTGGGCAGAGAGGCTGTGCACACTCCTGCAGACTCAATCAGTTTCTGGCAGGCATTTTTTGGCACAATGTCAGCTCAACATCATGATGTCTGTCAGCCATCAGCCTAACCAATATGTATTAGGGTTTGAACTGTATTAATTGTTTTTACGCCTGCATGGTTGACATAACAGCAGTGTCTAGTAATCCCATGTGTGGATAGAACAAATTCTTGGCATGACACAGAAATAAAACATTATCAAAACATGGGTGTGTTAGAAAATATTAGTTTTGATGAACTGATGAACTTAAATATTTCTGCCAGACGTACTGTAAACCACAGTAAGCTCTCATTAGCAGGGTGAGAGGCCATGTCAGAGCACGCGTCTAAAGCAGCAGAAAATAGAAATCACTGGGAAGATAGAAGAGTTATGCGATAGGGTCCACCATAAATAATCTCCATGCATGCCATCCTCAAAGACAGACTGCTGACACATGACGTCAACTGAACTGTGAAAGATCCAGCATGTGGAAGAATGTGCAGCACAGACTTAAAGTATGTCTAGTTTGGAGTATAGTGCATCCTGGCCAACATGGCTGCAGAGCTGAAAGGCGTGTCTTATCTCTGTTGCCAAGTCCTGCCTCCAAGAAACTGACTGAAGGGAGAGCAGACAGCGAACAACACTGAATAATGCCTCTATTGTTGCATCTATTTCCACCCTGCTCTCCCTCTCTCTCTCTCTCACACACACACACACTTCAAACAATCCCCACCCTGTTTATTGCTGAGAAAAACCTCAACAGTGTCACCCTTGTTGCTTTTACACTTTTCCATCATGGCCGCCCCCTTGTTCACTGTCTTCTTCTCCCTCTCTCCTCTTTAAAGGTGTTATATATACACCATATGCGCCCCCCACACTCACACGTTTCAACTACTTCAACTGGCAGCACCTATAAGAGCCAAAGCCCAGCACCACATAATCCCAGCCAAACACTCTTCTCTCATTTATTTCTATCAGACTCCGTTCCACCTTTTTATCAAGTAGGAATAGAAGCTAAAACAGGGGGTTAACACTGCTCCACAGGAGAGTGCACAAAGCAAATCAGCAGTGTGCATGGAAAGTGTTTGTGACACTCAAATCACTTAAAATGCACAACTGAAAAGGGCACCCTGTCAGAGCCAAAGAGAGCATTTGAAGCAGTACAAAGAAAGCTGAAGCTTTGGTTAAAGTGAGACAAACACGAGGCATTCTTCCACTTATGAATAAAAGCTGAATTCATATCATTAGGCAATAACACACCCGGTACACCTGTGCAATGGCTGTCACAACCTAACATTAGTATCTGAGCTACATGCTAAAGAGAACTGCTCCATCTATCCCAAACCTCCCAGTGCAGCAGCATACCTGTGTGTCATTCTAAAGCTGCTTTTAGCCAAAAATCATATTATGGCTGGATATGGAGAAAACCAGGTGGACCAAACAACCCTACCCCCTTACAGGATCATCAGGACATTAGGTTTGTGACCAGGCACAATAAGATAAAACAGACAACACAGCAAGAGGAACCAGGCCATGACCAAGATGAGTGCACTGTCAGCTTCAGCTGGAAGGTGTCAGCTTTTGCTTGATGGTGAAAAAAACAACCTAACCCTAACCCATAACCCTAAACCCAACTGTAAACTTAAAGATAAACTTTCCAAGGTCAACAACTTCCAGATCATATTACAAACTTCCTGCAGAGGTTGCCAACCTGCCATCTGGTTATCTTGAGCAAAGCAGGGACAAAAAGAGTAAATGCCTTACCTGTGATAACTGCATGTTGGCACTGAGATTATTTCACTTTAGTTAGCTGAAAAACGTTTTGGGGCCAGGTTTCATCTGATTTGCAACTGAGTCATGTAGGGTGACCGGGGCATGTAGGACACCATTAACCATGAACTACAGCACATAACTGAATGGGGCTTAACTTTATGCTCAGTAGGCTTAGGTCCACCACAAAGTGACTGCTGTCAAGTTGAGTTTGCTTAGCTACCATCCATATCCGTCTGTTTACTGTCTCAGGGGGTAGTCCAGTTTTATAAAACATCCATGGATCCAGCAAACCTTTTTCACAGCAGATCTTTTGACACGTCATAGTATGAAAAAGCACAGGTGTAACTGATAACACTCATGATGGCTGCATTCCATTTATGTGGCTCAGTTCCAGGATCATGGTATTGTGCATGTTTGCTGAGTGGCGATGATTGCACTGTTTCCTGGGACACTTAATGGAACTCAGCCACCGTTAATGCTGTTACACCTGCCCTGTGTCAAGCAGCTTAAACTTGACAGTAACTAAAAACAGATGGCTTGAAAGACCAGAATTTCTTGGCTAATCCATATTATTATATTAATCAGCGCTTTAAGTGGGGGTGGGGGTACCTCCTTATTCACATTAGCAAAACAAAACAAACGACCCCGCCAAATGTTACAGCAGGTGAGAGAAACCATCACTGTTGGTATTCACAGGTTATGTCCTGGCACATTTACAATGCAAATTGTGTTAGGGCAAAACATGTCACGTATATACATACATTAGAGTGTGGGGGACAGTCTTTGCATCACAGTATGTAGTTAGCTAGCAGGAAAGTAAGGCTCAAGTGCACACAAGCCAACCTTGGCTCTGGCTTGGTCCAGTTTCATCTATACAAGACTGAGCACTGCTGCGGTAACAGCCTCAAAAATCCAGTCCAGCTACATCAATAAAAACATTAAAGCACAAACTTGTCACTGATAAAAGGAACTTGAAACTGTGGATTTGAGATGCACTATAGAAGAAAATGTTTAAGAGGAAACATTCTTAATCTTTAACAGATACCCAGTCTGGGGTAATTATATGTTTGAGGAGCATATGAACGCAGCATGACATTTAAAGGAATGATTCAAGAAATTGAAAAGGGATTAAATATATAAAGTTTGTTCTTAGCAGCTTAATAAAATAGCAAGTTTAGCTTTCGATGGTGTAAAAGTGCTTCATTAACTGCTGAAGATATGTACGACAGAAGCTCCATGTGATTTGTAAATGGTTTTTATTAGCAAAATAAGGGAGATGAGTCTACAAAGATTCTCCTTCTGTGGAGAACATACACATACACTGACAGTTGTGGCAGTTTCTTTATATGAATAGATCCAGGACCGTACATATCATTGCTCTTCTTGGCAAAGTAGTACTGATCTAACAATTACAGACCAGGTTCCCTTGACCATCACTGTTTCCAGCGCCTGATGAAAGGCTTTACGGATCTTCAAGCAGCGCCTCCCCTCTCGTATCATCACTGGATGAGATCCAAGAAGGACGTTTAAACCTTAAAACATTTCCAACCATCTTCAGTTTCTCTCTCCGTAACACCAAAAACTCCATAAGCTCTCCTCCTAATACATTAAAATGTACAGTAAAGTGTGCCTACTCTGATATTTGTACTTTTAACCTTGAGCAAATTATAAGCTCTGTGCCTCAACTAACCTTTATCCAAAGGACTGGAAACAATGGATAGTTTATACACTGTTTAAAAATCAGAACCCCAGGTTTGTGCGGTAAATGTAACAATATACATCTCAGCATGATCGGCCAGTGAGGCCTTCCACTGTTATGGCAGGTGGGGTCTTGGGGGTAGGGGATTGTGGAGGCTACATGTTGGTCACCATGGAGACCCATGTACCTTTAGACCAGAGGGAAATCCTCCTCTTCCCAAAAGCTCAGTGGGGTGCACATAGAAGATAGCAGGGACACTAACATATGAAAAACAGTTTACCTCTTTATGTTTAGAACAATTCAGCAGGCAACAGAACAAGCATTGGGACTACGACTGCAGTAAAAGGCATGCGAAGGCACAAGTACCAGCAAACTGAACTCAAAGTTGTACCCCTTTTCTTCCCTTTTCATTGTAGGGAAGGAAGAAAAGAAGCATTTCCACCAACACCAAAGTTTCCATTTCCAGATACAGCAGCGGAAGAAACAGCATAAATGTGATCTCTTTGTCCACAAAAACGAAAGACGAAAAGAAAAAGGGAAATTAAAAACAAAAAGTGAAAGTTTGCTGCAACGCTTTTACAATGATACAAACATCCTACACAAATGTAACGCTAGTTCAAAATGTTCAAGACAAAACATAAATAAAGCTGTTAATAGTGGCATATAGTACAGCACTGGTCTGACTGATCCTCCCGACTCCTCTCATCTTCCCCACCAAAGATGCACAATAAGCTGGCTCCACTGCCTGAGGACAGAAGAGGAAAAAGAAACATGAAGGGAGGGATGGTTCTTTTATAAAGTGAGGTTTCACAGGGCTCGATCTTGCCATCACTTAAACATCTAAATGGAGCACAATGTATTTAAGCGTCTGATAAAAGAAGGCAGGGATTTCAGCGATTCAGTGATTAAATTATGCATTTGATTACAATGGATTACACTGCATCTTTGTGATAGAGAAAAGCTACATTTCAGGCAGGCATTTAAACCAGGCTGCCACAGTTTCCTCAGCAACTCCCACTGCATCCTGCTATGGTGAACACATATACCGTCATAATCCTACACATGCGTTCATCCATGATGTACAGTCACATGTGCACACACGTCCTCGGCATGCGAGCCAGGCAAAAGGGTGTGGGCCATGGTTGAGCTCTGGCTGGTGGAAGGATGGAGGGAGGACGATGACAGAGTTCCTTACCATGAAAAAGGGTTGCTGTCTTCATCGTCATGATCCTCAGAAGAGACCGCAGTCTTTCAGGTTGTTCTTGATGATGACATCGGTGACAGCGTCGAAGACAAACTGCACATTCTTGGTGTCTGTGGCGCAGGTGAAGTGGGTGTAAATCTCCTTGGTGTCCTTCCTTTTGTTCAGGTCCTCGAACTGACACTGGATGTAGGCGGCTGCTTCCTCGTAAGTGTTGGAGCCTGGAAAAGACGGGAAGCAGGAAGTGTCGGAGGCAGGAAGTTGCAATACAGGAAAAGGCATTGAAATAGTAGATGTATATTATTTGAGGAATGAGTGACCTGGCTGTGCATTGTTCTGCTAACTGGACAACCTCAAAGGGGACCTTTCTCCTGCCACTGTCAGAAAATTTTCTGCAAAATGCTGCAGATCTTACCAGCATATTCTGGGTAGCAGATGGTGAGTGGACTCTTCTTGATCTTCTCCTCAAACAGGTCCTTCTTGTTGAGGAAGAGGATGATGGAGGTGTCTGTAAACCACTTGTTGTTGCAGATGCTGTCAAACAGCTTCATACTCTCATGCATTCGGTTCTGAGGGAAACAGGAAGAGGACGTTGGGTCACTGTGCTTTACATGGGAAAGACGAGCTGTGTGATCACTGATCCATAAACGTGAAAAAGATCTTGAACAGAGCTTATCCTTTATTTTCTGACCCACTACAGTTCCTGTATACAAAGACAAAGTTCCCACTGGGTACGAACACACAGTGCCTCCTATATTCTTTATCCACAAGTCGGTGGCCGAACCACTCACCATCTCCTCGTCCTCAGCCAAAACCAGGTCGTAGTCACTGAGGGCCACACAGAAGATAATGGCAGTCACACCCTCAAAGCAATGGATCCACTTCTTCCTCTCCGATCGCTGACCACCAACATCGAACATTCTGGCAGGAGACACCTAATATGTAAGCATGTTCCCCAGCACACATACACACAATACAATACACGCAGTGTTTACTGAAACCCAGTGACTGTGGCTGCTCTGGTCTCGCTGCAGTGTTTATCGACACTAAATGATGCAGAGGAAAGAAAACAGAAAATCTTTGTTATTTTACATTATAGTAATTTTGATAAAATGCTATCAGTGCAGAGAATCCTCAAGTGTCCAGCAAATGTCTATACAAAACTATGCGCACAACAGCAGAAGAGGCACAGACCTTTAGCTTTTGCATTATATTTCCCATTTACTCAGCGAAGAGGCTGAAATGTGGGCGATTTTACTGTTTGCTATGAAACGTTTAATGCCAAGCCACTCTGCGTAAAGGCACACCAGAGTGACATGAACCGTAACACAGTCAGACATGATTTATATCCTATATCTCCCATTCAAGGCCATTTCAAAACAAGCAACTAAACAGCAAGAGCATTTTCAAATCAGAGTCCAAAGGGACACTATATGAAAAAAATCACACAAAAAAATGCAACCGTGGCATGTTATTTTGGTGTACCCAGTAATACTGTTGAGCTTGTCAAGCAAAATGATTCATATATAACTAAAGCTTGTTAACCACTGCAAATAAAATAAACCAACACATTTAACTTTTCAAAGACTGCCACCCTGGCTCAGCAGGCCAGCCCCCTTTTCGTTCCTGTTTACCTTCACAGCTCCAAAGTTAGTCATTAACTGCTGGAACCATGAAGACGAAAGCTTTGTTTTAGAGATAGCTGGTTAGCCATCACTGTGAGCAACGCCTAACTTACAGACATAGGGTAATGTGTGGTCATACGCAACAGTGACAGTAATGGTGTGTCACCACTGTATTACACAAGTCTACCGGGTATTTAAGCTGCTGTATGACATTACAGGGAAAAACAGACACGTGAGATTTTTTTTATCTGTCTGTGTGTTTATGGAGCAAATGAAATTTCTCTTCTGTTTTGTTTCCCCCAGTATGAATTTCAGTGACACTGGCAGTAGCTATCGAGCTTCTCATATGACATCATCAAGCCTACTGCTCCCACTTCCTGTCTGTGTTTGAGAGTCATCGCTAATGTGCGCAACACCTTCACAGACTGTCACAACTCACAGCTGTATGTGCACAAAGGGAATTTCTCTGGCAGTGACTGAGTCAGTAACGGGAAGGAAAACTAATTAAGCCATCAAGCAAAACACTGTGTCGCAGCCAGTTGTTACGGTGAAGAAATTCTCACTTGAAGTGCAGGTCCTTGAATGTGAAGTGTGTCTCCACAATGCCTGTGGTTTTGACTCGAGTCCTCAGGACATCCTGCTGAGTTGGGATGTAGGTGGCCTGAGATATCCTGTCCAAATCGTTCAAGTAGCTGAGAGAAGGACACATAGAAAAGGACATGAGGAGGGAAAACAAAAACAGCGGGACGGCAAACAAGTAGGAGAAACCGTGTCAAGGTCAAGTGCCTGGTGAACAAACAACTCTCAGTATATTCTCCATGATAGACCAGGATGAGTTTCATATTTCAGTTAGAAAACCAGACTTTCACTTTTTACGGCACACGGTTTTACTGGAAATTAGTTCAGTGTATCTCAGATGACATCACACACGCTGAACTTAAGTTTAGTGGATTTTTTTCCACATTTTCTTGACATTAAAAGGGAAGAAGAAGAACGTCTGAACATGCAGTTGAGGAAACATTTGCCTGTGTTAAATTTAGATATAATGGCATAGGGGTTTGGTGGTTAGAGCTGTCGCCTCACAGCAAACAGGTCCTGGGATTTAATCTGCACCCTGGTCTTTTGGGTGGGGAGTGTTCATTGTGTCCTATGTTTGGTAGATTTCCTCTGGGTTCCTCCCACAGTCCAAAGATGCAGCTGAATTAGAAAGTGTCTCTGTGTGTCCACCCAGTATATGTCCAGGATGCTGTCCTGTGTTGCCAGTACCTGCTGGGAAACGCTCTAGTGCACACAGTAATGATGGGTGGAATTTACTTCATTTCTTCTTTTATTAGGATGTTTTTTTTTATTTCCTCTTTTATTCCTCTTACCAAAATTTTGCACAGCACTTCGAACCAAAACAGCCTATAGGCTACTCGGTTCTGCGTCACTGTAGTTCAGCTGCAATGATCCAAATACTGACACAAGAACAGGTCCATCAGTGACACCTTTAACATCCAAGCTGACGTTGACATCTTCTGTGATAGTTTGTCACTCAGTATCAGGACACAGAGTATGGCAGTTCATAGAAATGTTATTCATTTATTAGAAGTTATAACAATTATCTTAATGTTGCATATGCATCTCTTTTATACGGGCCACAGGTTCATGCATGATTAGAGCTGCAGTGATTAGTTGACTAATTAATGCAATTGCTTTTGATTGACAGAAAATCAGTCATCTTTTAAACTAGTTTTATAATTTGTTAATTCTTTATTCAAAAACATTCACTAGTTCCAACTCTTCACATGAAGCTTTACTGCTGATTTCCTTTGTTTTTTTTGTCTTCTGTGATATTAAACTTAAAATCTTTGGGTTTTAAACTGTTGGTCAAACAACAATTTGTCAAACTGGGGTTTTGGAAATTGTGATGGGAAATACTGTTCCCCATTTTTGGACCATGCATTTGATCACTTAGTGAAACCAACTGTAGGTTGTAGAGACAATTTTTTCCACAGCAGGAAATTTCAAATCAAATGAAAAAGAAATCACAATTTTGTGTGTGACCGCAATATTCACTTAACATTTGTTGTAATTAAACGAGTGAATCTGCTGTGCCAATACAGAACACCACACATAAGCCTACACCTATTACTTGCTGATCAAATACCTCAAGGCTACTGCTGTGCAGTTACTAGGAAGAGAGATTTGTGACCTCCCATTTCTAGCAGACAAACACCGTCATCTCCCCGACATGCAAACAAGCCCGTTGTTTGTTTTGGAAGATATTATATGAAATAAAAAACACACAAGGTTTAGCACTGGAGTTTCCGATTCATGAAATCCCCTGGACAGCAGGATTAGAGGAACCAGTTAAGTCACCACGGATGTTTGTTCTACAGCAGGAAAACAAGGCCAATGGCACTGTCCCTGCAGAACTCCAGAGCTGCCTTGAAATGGTTCAATGCCAAGGACTCTTGCACAATATGTACAATATGGAGGCTGGTCGGGAACAATCATGGAACAGTTTGGCTGCAGAGAGTGAACTTTCTCTCTGTGAGTTTGTTTTTGTTTTTTTTTTCTCTCCATTTTTTAAACATTTGGTAAATGGTCCTGTGCT
>NW_018128058.1:452693-470972 GCF_001952655.1 Monopterus albus | reverse complement strand
TGCATGCACAGTACTGTAGCTTTCTGTTCTCTGGGCATGGCTGCAGGCTGGAACAACCTGTGTCTGGCTAATTATGACAGCAGCTTTGTGTGTGTGGAACGGCAGCAATTTCAGCTTCTGGTCATCTGATGTGGAAGACTGTCATTAAAAGTTGACATAAATTAGTGTGTATAGGATCACTGACTCATTTCGGTGGGTGACTAACAATTTTGCTGAACCCTGCAACTGTTACCTTGGCTGTTTACATGCGTGTGCTTATGACTCACTATGCTGCTGAGTCGTTGAGCTGATATTCACGGGACCGGCTGAAGCAGGCTTGAACACCTCCATCCTTCCACAGCCGCTTAATGACACCGGCCAGCTCTGCTGTCATGAAGCCTTCCTCTGCTGATCCCGCCAGCACAAACAGCTGGCGTGCATCATCCTGGGACAGGGGACAGGGGTCAGGGTGGCGTCAATATCATAAATCATCCATCCAATTTACTACTCTGCCTTTATAACCGACATAAATCTGCTACCAAGATGAAATGTCAGTCACAGGGTTATAAGGACATTTTAGAGACAGAAGATGAAGTAATGTGTTCTTCTGGTTCACTGCCATGTCTATTGTAAACATGAGTGCATGCAGGGACTTTGATTTGACTTTACAACATTTAAATACATTGTACATGATTTGCAGAGAAACCTGAAATGACCACTAAAGTCATGACTACATTCAAACCACACATTTGCTTCAGGTTTCTATTTTTGAACTGGCCAAATTACATCCCTCTCTGTCACTCACCGCTCTTGCAGCGTCACCAAAGTCGATCTTGAGGCGCCCCATGGCTCTGATGATGGCGATGATGGACTGGATAGTGTTGCTGTAAACCACAGCCTTGTACTGCTTACATTCCTCTTCTGAGTAGCCTGCTTCGTGGATGATCCTGCAGAAAGGGGGTAAAAACTGGTCAGCAGATTAACCATTTTCCTGCACAGCAAAAACTTGCCTGTCACAGTAGTTGACAACAGCAACCAAACTGTCCCAAATAATATCGTCAAAGACAGAAAACTCATCTTTTCCCAACAAATTCTCCCAGCTGAATGACTTATTTTTGTCCTCAGCTCTTATTTAATATCTCTTCCTGTGACCTCACTTGCTCATTGTGACATCTGCAGAAACATTGTCGAGCCACAGTGGCACCGATCTCTGTGCTCCTCATGTTTGGATGTTGAAATTATGGTCACCCTATATTAAAAAAAGCTTTTTCTACAGATGCAGTGCAGGTTACTATGAATAGTAGTAGTTGAATACATATAATGTAAAATGAGTTCTACATTTATTTGACCTTTAAAAGAATATTCTGTAGCTGCAGGAAAGTCCTGGCTTTATTCTATGTTTTGTTATTGTAAAAATAATCCCACAAAAATGACAAAACAACAGATTTGATGTGCTAGTGAGACTGCTAACTAGGAAATGTGTTGTCAGCTCAAAATAAAACTTAAGGCTCCAAATTCAGTGTAACAACAGAGCACCACTCAGTGCAACGTTGTGGTTCAGCTTTGTGTGTGTTTTTAATCGGGTTTGGACAAAAGTGTTCCAGTCACAAGTTCCTAAGACCCATTGTTACAGCGCAGAAGTGCTTGTTTTGTTCAAATAACCATTTAAACCCCTACAAAATTCAATTTACCATCATAATAGACAGAGAGAAGCAGCAAACCCTAACAAGTCAGAAGCCAGAACTGGAGACTGTGTAGCATAGCATTTTTTCTTAAAAATGATTCAAAGGATTAATTGATTAAAACAGTTGTAGATTAGGATTTTATTTATTAATTCTTGGACTGGTTTCACTTCTACTTGTTAGTAAGTAATTCACTGTTAATTCGGTCTTCTCGTGAGATGTGGTGACAATAAAAATCATACAGAACGTCACTAGACTTAGGCAATTTTCACCAGCTAACAGCAACTAAATCTGCTATATTATCTATGATAATGACAGAAATAATTGCCTTAGATCAGACACCGTCTCTCACTTGTGCTCCTACCGTAGCAGAAGAGCTGCTAAAACATGTAACAACGTGCACGTCTGCTGACTGAAGAATGTATCCATAGGGATGCACAGTATAAGCAGAGGCTATACTAATGGTTTCTGCTGGGCTGTCTCATCATCCATTATGTATGGTACCTGTTTTTACTGCGATTCACATAGTGTAATATTAGAGATGCTGTAGAAGCAAGACTAGTGTTTGACACTGCTTGTGTTGTGGAAAAGGAATCGGTGTGGTGCCATTATGCATATCTGATGAAAGAAGTCACTACTGATGCACGGACAGAAGGAAAAAAAGAGTTTGATTGCCCCGTGTGCAGCATTAGATGTAGCAAAACAAACTCACTTCATCTGCTTGACGATTGTACTCTTCCCTGATTCTCCAGCACCTGGAAAAAGACAGATATAGAAAAAAATGATTCTCGGAGAATAAATATTTCAAGAAGTTGATGTTAGTAAGAACAACCCTTATAATGTCAAGCTCACTTCCTCTGGCTGCATTAAAAAAAAAAGACAACCCCCCCCCCCACCTACTAATACAGTGATCTAATGTGACCAAATGGCATCAGAATCAGAATCAGCTTTATTGACCAGGTGTGTCGGGGCACACGAGGAATTTGACTCTGGTACATCGGCTCTCAATGCGTACATACTGTATATGTACATATTGTAAACATGAGGAGGAACCATGAAAATGAAGTCTGAGAAAAACTACCTCAACCAAAGGAGAAATGAGACAAAGGTGTTGGTGTGTCCATGTTAAGGTGTGCAAAGATTTGACACTGTCTGCTAAAATGAAACTGAGACAGGACGTGGTAACTCTCAGCTATCTTATCCCCCTCCATGACAGTCACTACCTACAGTACTTCAATTGTTATTCCAGCTTTTTTTAGCGTGTTTTCAAGACGTGCTCTGTAAATTAGCCCCGTCTACCACCAAGTGAGGGTTATAAGAAGTGTTTTTCTCACCACGAGTAATCATTTCAAATAGCCAGCCATGGACGGGCTCTTGGCAAAAACCAGGTTCAACGTTGCCTAGTACGGTCTTGATTTCACCTTTATATTGAATTGATGATTTTAATTTTGTGTAACGTTAGTAAGTGTTCTACTGATGGCCAAATTTATTCACCATTTAGCTAACGCTCCTTTCAGACTGCAGGCTGCATGTTGTACAGTCTGTCACAACTAGAGACCGGCTGCATGTTGTACAGTTTGTCACAACTAGAGACTGTCTAGCAGTTGAAAAGAAATGAGGCAGAGTAGCTTTAAGTTAAAAGAACCTTTAAACCTCTGGTCAGGCCTCAGCTCCGGGTAGTTCCAGCCTTATACACTGAGTAGTCGATGCCAATAGGCTCAGTCAGATGATCGAGTTGCTCTAACTTAAGTGTGGCTGAATCTGACTGTGGATGAGCAAACTGTGCATTTGGAGTTTTATCATCAAAAGGCATCACATCATACTGTCTCACTGTAAAGGCCCAGCAACGATTAAACAGATTATTATTGACAGTGCTGTGAAGTGCCGAAAAACATGTTGTCACTTCAAGACAGGAACGCACCCGGCGCCGATGACTAATTAGACTGATGGCGGCGTAGCTGACTGATGAGACAACACTATGATGAAAAGAGCGGAGGGGAAGGAGGAGACAGGGAGAGCAGAGAGGGACTCAGACTGTCGGCACGTCTTTTGCTTTCTGCGGATCTCTCAAACGTCACAGTACCATGGCAACTGCTCTCATTATATCTAGTACATGTCTAGTGTGAGGCCACATTCACCTGAGGAGGCTTTGTGGTTGTGAGTGTGTGTGACATGTTGGCTTCTGAGACCATTATGTATTATGCATCTGCTGCTCTATTTTCCTCTACTGAAGCTGATGGCCTCATAAGCAGTCACTTGGAAGTGCTCATTTATTAAAAATTTCCCTTTACCGTTCAAAGCCATCTGTGATTTCCCCATAAACCACATTCGTTCGACTTCTGCTCTAATGGGTATTACCATAAACTACATTAAATCTACTAATGTGCACTCAGTGTCCTCATGTTACAGCAGCGGAGACTTGATCACAGGAAGGCAACTGGCCGGTTGTCAATGATGACGTAACACGTCCCTTCCACTAGGGAAGAGTTTTGAAACCACATGATGGTGGTTATTCCCTGAGTGAACACCCCCAGCCTCTCTCTCTCAGCTCTAGGAACAAAATAAAGGGAAGTGAAATCACGAAATCTACGACTAGCCGTTACCTTGTGACACCGTCAGCAGAGTCGAGCTGGTTTGCCCTAGCATAATCAATCATCTGCCTAATTGAGTTCCACTTTGCTTGATGTTAAAATAAATAAATGAAAGTGTATTTTTGACACTTGTTGCTGAGCCTGGTTCACACTGTTAGTAACAGCTTTCCCTGAGCACTGGTTATAAAAATTGTGAACACAAAATGAATAAGTAAATGCATGCCTTACGCTGTGCACGCTGTCAGAATTCCAACAAATATTTCCTCAGCTGTAATTGCATGCTCACAGTACAGCCCTGGCACTTCACCTTCACCTGAGGACTCATTATTTTAATTATGTGTCACCGCTCAGGTGCTGGAGAGCCCTGGAGGGTGGTGACAGTGTAGTGCCCCCCCACACACAGAGGGGAGGATGTACTTTCTTAGGAAGTTCAATCTGCCCCAGGAGCAGCTGGTACTGTTCTATAGAGGAATCACTGAGTCTGTTCTCTGCGCATCCATCACCGTCTGAATTGGCTCAGCAGCCAATCAGGACAGGAACAGACTCCAGAGGACAGTTAGGACTGCAGAACGCATCGTCGGGGCCAACCTGCCCTGAACCTGTACTTCTCACAGGCAAGAGGAGGGGAAGTGAAGAGCTCTGCTGACCCTTCACACCCTGGCCACTGTCCTTCGGGACGGAGTTACAAAGTACTGTATGCCAGAACAGACAGATACAGAGAAAGTTTCTTCCCTAGACTTAGTAGCCTTATGAACAGGTAACCTACACTTGACTGTTTAATGAGATAGTGAGTGATTAGATACACATGTTTTTTATTGATTTATTATGTGGTACTATTCTTATTGTAACGTTGTTTTTACTCTATATTCTTCTGCTTTTCTTGTTGACTTGTCTTGTGTGGCACACAGAGCAGTGTGAGTTAAAGTCCTTGTGTGTCAGCACATGGTGACTAAAAGTTCTGATTATGATCAGAAAACAGAACGAACAGACAATTAATCTCCAGTTATTTAGATATTAGATTAATTTATCTAGTAAAAATGCCAAACATCATCTGGCTTTAGCTTCTCGCACATGACGATTTATTGCTTTTCCCTATCTAATATAATCGTATTATGACAAGACATCACGTTGGACCCCTTGGTGAAATCATGATTAGCAGATTCATTGATAATGAAAATAATCCCCACAGCTTCATTACTGTCAGAGGACAGCCATTTACTATTTTATTGTTATTCCCCAAAGAAGGTAAAGGAAAAAAACAGTCAAACTTCCAAAATTTTATTGGAGAGGACATTTCCCCAAATTTAAAGAGACAAATTAGTCAAACTTACAATTTTCACTTTCATAAAGGACTACTTATTTACTGTGATCACCTTGTGTCAGAAAGCCAAAATAAAGAGTGATGCCAGATGAACCACACTTTAATGGCAAAAACGTAGAAGTAATTTGAGTCAGGCATCTTTTGCCATTACTGTTGATCATGTTCATAGAAGGACAGCACCAACACTAGACCTGTTAGGGTAATGCTGTAAGCCTGCCTGCTAATTCTAAACATTCCAATGGTTAACGCTGGATGAATACCATCAATTCAGTGTCTGACTGTTCATCCTAATCAGTGCCAGGTGACTATGTGCTTATGTAAGTGGCTTGGCTCTGGCCTCTCAACACCAGTGATGTCATTAGGGAGTGGCTCTTGTCAAAACCTCTGGGCCTGAGGAATGCAAAACAGAGTTGCCCTGACTTTGATCCCCTCTCTCACACACAGACCTTTAAGGGTTACATGGCCACAGCCCTATTGCTCCTCATGCAGAGTCATGTTACACACACACAGCTTTGATACACCCACTCCAACACAGCTACAGTCAAAACCACTGGAGCAGCTGGTTTATGTTTCTAGCGGTTCAAACTATCTTAGGAAAATCCAAACTAAAGCTCTCAGTGAAAGTTTTCTCTTCTTCCTCCGCAGAGAACGGAGCCATTTCTCTCCATCAACCACAACTTTCCTCTTGGAATTCCCCGTGGGTGATCTTGCACCAAGTACCCAAGATGAGGGGGCTGGGGGGTTAATCATGAGGGATTCCAGGAGCTTCCAAGTGGTGCTACCCACCAGGGAAAAGGACTACACTAAATCACAGGGATTGATTGGCCAACAAGCTGATCAATAGCCAAAAGATTGTTTCCCACACACACTGGCACAGACAACTGTTCACAGAGATGTCGTTTGATACTTACAGTGTTAAAGTAATGCAAACACTATTTTGATTGTCTGTTTATCAGGAGGGGGGCTCCCAGTCTCCGAGATGAGTAACACAGTCATGCTGCACACTATGTTCCGCAATCCTGGTTGCACAACTTTAAAAATATGGACATTACAGAGAGAACAATGACAAAAGTTAGACTGAGGCTAAGGATTATTAATAAAATCTTCCCACAGTTGCACAACAGCTATAGAAAGCAATTAGGCTGAGGTGACTAATCTATTTTAGCATGTAGATATGAATAGCAGGATAATTAGGTCCTGGGGATGATGGAAATAAAAAAAAAAGCCTGAGAACTAAATGAAAAATATGTTTGGTTTTTCACGGGGAAAAAAAAAAAAAAAGATATATTCCTTATCTACAAAATCCACCTGAGCCTGGCAGATGGCTTGGACTTGACAGTGTGTGCACAAACTCTCAAAGGTTCAGAGTTTTTCATGCAAACAGGTTTTGACTGGGAGCGCACATAAGCCTGCGATTAACATTTGGGACAGCGCTTGATGACCAGGTGGCCACCACATGGAACTCCCACTCACCACATCATCAGGGGTTTGCTGCACACATGCAGATGTCACCTCTGAGAGATACACCACCAACTTGCTTGAGTAGGACACAACACATCTCTGCAGCCCTGCCACCGTTTTGCTATGGAGCCACAGGTTTTGTGGACTCTTTGTTGGCAGGGTGTGTTAAGATGTTAGTACACTCCAGAACTGCTTGTGAATCCACAAGTCCAAAACACTATCTTTTCAGTGAATCTTTATCTCAAAGGTAAACAATTCAAACTCCTAACTCCGGCTCGCTGCTTCTCTGCAGTGGAACCTTTTCATTTTTAATGCTTCAGTCATTAGCAGTCTTCTTATGTTACAGGGCCTCTTTTCCTTTCTCCTGGCGTCCCAGCCTTTTGTCAGGTGTCACTTCAGGCAGTAACCTGAAGAGGTCGAGTGTGTTACCTGGCTACCACACTGAATGGATCAAACACAAATGATAGGAAACGGTGCCAATGCAGCCACGCGCAAGGACACACAAACCGACGCACAATGATCACGACAAACGGAGAAGAGCTAAATGAATCGTACACGGTCTGTGACAGAACAACGGCTGAGGAAAACTCATATTTTACCTTACGCAAGCATAGCTGAAACCTGACCTAACTTGCCCGCTTTCAATCAGCAAGCCCCGGCTGGATTCCAAGTACCTGAAGAATGTAGAGTTAAACAAGAAGAAAAAAACAAACGCACATTCCTATAAAAAGGTGAATAGCAAATACTAAAAAAGTAAATACTAAAAAATACAAACACCTCATGTCATTATTGTCTCAAAGAAACTGTAAAAATTGTATCCTGATGTTTAATCCTATGAACAACAATAAATGGTCTTATACTTGTATAGCGCCTTTCTATGCTTTACAGCACACTCAAAGCGCTTTCACACATTATTCGGCCATTCACCCATTCACACTCCCAAATTCACACACCGGTGACATCACCGGGCGCAACTGGGGGTTTAGTGTCTTGCTCAAGGACACCTCGACATGTTGACTGGACAAGACGGGAATCGAACCACTAATCCTCCGGTAAGGAAACGACCCGCTCTACCTCCTGAGCCACAAGAATGGCAGAAAGTGTGTCTCAGAGTTGTGTAAAGAACATGACGAAACCTTGTTTATCTTGCTCTGGTTCACAAATCTCTCCACAAACGCAGCTATCAGTTCTTACTCTGCGCCTTCTGTCAGGTGTTTGCCTGCCTGCTTCTGGAATTACCTTCGTGTTCTGGTAACCCACATAAGGTGTGTGTCAACATTTCCCAAAGCTGATGGGAAATGTTTTTCACTTACACTCTCTATTTAAAAAGGATAACGGTGTTTTCCCACATGTAACTAATGTCATTCACTTACACATGGCTGGCTTCTAAAAGCAAGCAATTCACATAACTGTGCACACGAGCTGGTGAGGAGAAGCTAGGAAATGACTAAACGTACCTGTGAATGCAAGTAATAATAAAGTTTAAAAAAACTCAATGGATGTACAGTGGCATTCACAAAAAGATCCTGGTGATATATTCACCAAAATAACAGCCTTTGCTTGGTGGGTTCCTGAGCACTACTCAAACACAAAGAGGGTTTGAAAACAGCTTGGGTACACAAAGCTCAGGCAAAACAGGTCAGTGCTGAGAGCAACGAAAGGGTCATGAGTCAGCTCTCTCCACATTAGCATGTCATACAGCTGCTTTGTTATTTAGCTGATCAATGGTAATTTAGTTTATATCAGTGCATTTTTCTGCCCATGTTTCTGTGGCTTCTAACTAAATCAGATTTCATGTTTACCACTTCACTTCTGTAATTTCCTGCATTTGCTGTGCAGGACGCTTTCCTCTTTCAGACAGCATCACTGGATGCATCTTATTGTCGAAGCAACAAGGTATAAAATTTAGCTTGTACACAGGAAACTGAAAGTAGTACTACTAGAAAACACACACACACACACACACATTCCCTTCAACAACAGCTCAACTTTGAATTTCAAAACAGGAAATGAACCTTAAAATATCTAAAAGTGACTGGACAAAAAGTTTTCAGTCCCGTTCAGTGAGGCTTGGGCCCCTAATGAGTCAGAGGCCTATTTCCACTGCACTGGACTAGACGAGAGCAAATGTGCCATTGTTGAAAGGCTTTAGTCAACACAAATGGTCTTTAGATATAAGGCCAACTGGAAGGGGGTGGGGTGCCATGTATGCAATTCTGATTACAAAATCGGAATCAAACCGATTAAAATCTGCAAATAAAAACAAACCGGTGTTATTTTGTTGATATGTTAACCTGGTAAGGTTTATTAATTTTTTTTAAAATAACCTTGTGCTGCGTTTAGTGACCAGAGTTAAGTGAGGCTAACCGGTGTGGGTGCTATCGATGCGGAATTGAAACTCCGTAACACTTCACAGCTGCTACAACTTAACATTATCGTTAACTAAAGAAAATAACCAGTAGTAGTGGGGTTTCAGTGGAAGGGTGTGTTCCCCCCCGTATCCTCTCACACCCTAACACACAGAGAAGTTCCTCCACCGACCGACCGACTGCCCCCCATCTTCTCCTTCCTTACCGAGCAGCAGCAGCTTGACCTCCCTGGCTGCCTTCTCCCCGTCGTCCCGCAGATTCCTGTCGATCATTTTACTGCGCTCCACCGCCGCCTTGTCCTCTGTGCTCAATGTGCATCCCATCCTCAACTGTGTCCTTCAGACCCAGGTGGTTTAAAAATATCTAAAATACCATATATACCCACATTAAATGATTAAAACTGCCTCCCCCCCGCACACACGCCCTTTTTATATGGCAAGCAATCGATGTGTTCCTGGGGCAGAAAAAAAGAAGCAATTGGAGTTTTCAACAATAAAGTGTGGCGTTTCTCCTGCCCGCTGAAATATATTCGGTTTAAAATCCTCCTTGCATCCGAGAGAAAGCTATTTTTATAGCGAAATAATTCCTTAGTGATGTCTCTTCCACCCGCTCGCCTCCATTCGTTGCAGCGACGACCGCTAGTATCGTATGTGCAGCCACGGTTGTAGAGAGCTGCGCTGAGTTCCGCCAGCAGCCGCAGCAACGCGGCCACATCCGGTCTGACTCTTCACAATAAAGGCGGTTTCCCCACAGATCTAATACTTAAAAACCTCTTTCACGACCTGGTCAAAAGCTGAGCAGCAGCATTCGGGGCCACTTTTTAAGTGAGCGAAACGGGATTTACAGTAGTTTAACTTGGATGAAATAAAAGCACGAATACTAATGTCGGTCACAATCTGTGACACCATAGGTTTGTGTTTAACAATATTCCTCAGTTGGGAGAAGCATGAATGAGTCAAGCACTTCACATGCTGGTCCAGAGATAAAGCCTGCTCAAAAATGACACCAAGATTTTATGACTGAGGATTTCACACTTGAAAAAAAGGAGCAAAGGTGTTCGGGCATAAGATCAGAACTCTATTTTATCATTAAGCTGTAAAAAGTTATTAGCCATCCTAGTATTGTGCAAAGGTTTTGGGCACTTGTGACAAACTACTATAGATGCTTTAAAAATAATGCCATGAATAGTTAGTGGTAGCAGTATTTAATATTTGGTGTGAGCCTAGTCACCTATGTAGTGCTGTTACTCGGGGTACTTAGCAGTTACATTCTTCCAAACACTTGCCACAGTTCTTCTATGGATTTGGGCTTTCTCAGGTGCTTCTAGCCTAATCCCACACTGACTCACAGTGATATTGAGATCAGGGCTCTGGGGGTGTCAGGCTATCTGCTGGGGCTGGCATCGTGCTACAGAATAAATATGGGAGCATATTTTATTTTGAAGGTGGACATCCAAACCAGAAACGTCTTGACAATGGAATTTCAAACCTGCACACACTTTACTTACCTGACCATATATATTCTCACAATGTTCACATTGTAGGCTATATCATGTGACTTGTACTTTGTTCCTCTTTTTCCCCCTTTTTTGGCAGAGGTTTGATTATGTACAACCAGATATACTGACTTGTGTTCTGTTCCAAAAAATATGAAGTCACCTCCATATGGAGACCACATGATATATCACTAGACAAAATGATACATATTGTAACATTTTTGTATCGTTATGTATTGAATTTTGATATATTGTCACCTCCCTAATATTTATTTACTTTGTGAGTATCAATACAATTGTGAAAGAGATATAGACCATGATATATATATTCACGGTACACATGACCTATATCAGTAAAGCTTCACTGATCATAATTCCTATATTACCTGTGAAGGCTATCCACTCACTTTGTGACCTATGTTTTTTAGCATGCATTGTTGCATGGGAACCAAACCTAGAATTGTTGCAGTATTAATCCCCTCACCTGCCCATTCATCCGTACATGACAGTTGTTTGTAGTTTAAATAATTTAACCTGTCAGACAAAGTAAAGTATGAATCTTCAACGTCAGCAGGCAGTCCAGTGGTTGGTGGTGTTCACTTCAAATTCTTCCACTCAAATGCCCTTTGGATCATTTCTGTCTTCATGCCTTTCCATACAATTTTCATTTCAAATCTGGCATTTTGGGACTACATGCAAATTTGTAGTGCTGACTTTTCCGTTAAAATCTCATGCTGGCTGGAGGTTTCCCTCTTTGCCTGTTCGTTTTCAGGTTTGACATAACAACAATCAGAGGGTTTATCCCCTAGGCAAAAAAGATGATGTAATTTTTAAGGCTAATATAGGTTTAGCAGTAGTGGAACTAGTTGAATTTTGCTAAATGTAACTCTTTAAAAATGAGCCAAAAGCATGGCCAACCTAAGTTAAAACGACGCTGGCCAGGCCTTTTTATTTTACTACTACAGTAATGACCTCTTACCAGATGACAAACGACCTGGCGCTGCTGCAAAGCAATGACAGAGACATTCGCTGAGACATTCTCACAGTTCCATGAAGTTTTTTCAAAATTTTCTTACTGTTTTGCTGTATTCCCTACAAGAAGTGAATCATGAAGTCAAGTCAAGAATCTTTATTGTCATTATGCATAGCACAACGAAATTTTTTCCGGCAGCTGTCGGCTTAAAAGACAGACATATTATTTACATAACACACAATTGTATCAGTCAATATAAAAATATGAACAAAAATAAAAAGGGATGTATGGGACCTAATCAGGTCAGCAGCATGTTAGCAGCAAGAGTGTAGTAACATTATAAGGTGCAGCTCAGTGCAAATCTCAGTCTTTAGGAGGAGGTGTGAGGTCCAGTGTTCTGTGTCTGTCCATAGGGGGAAGGTTGTGTCTTTATATTCCTGTACCTTTTCCTGGAGGGAAGAGGCACAAACAAACTGTTGCCTGGGTGGGTGGGGTCTGCAGCTATACGTCCGGCCCTCCTCTGGATCCAGTCAGTGTATAGTGACTCCATATCCAGAAGAGGACTCCCTATGGACTCCCTATGAAGACCCCAAATGTGGTATGTGAACAATGTCCTGATACCTTTTTAGGAAATGGAAGCCATATACATGAGTTTTTACATGACAAGAGCTGGTTTAAAGACTATTTGGTCAAAAGTGCGCTTAGTGTAACAGGGCTTCTGTCATAAATATACAGTGATGAGGGAATGGAAGGGCTGCCCTCCAGTGGTAATAACAGGCTATGTAACTACAGTGCTGCAGAGTGGTACACATGAGCTCGAGATAGTGTTTCAACAATAAGGACAGTACCATACAGTCCTGTAGCTTTTTAAAGTGTTGGCATTTTAAAGGGACACTACAGAGTCAACTCACAGAGAGTACGATTCAGCCTCTAGAAGCAGTTGTGTGATGTCTTCTGTCACTTTGCAAAAATAGCCCCTGATGATGTCATAGCGATGTCACCAGAGTTATTATGGTGCGAGTTTGTCACTTCACATTTATAAGAGAAAGCCCGTGTTACAAACCGCACATGTGGATTTTGAAAGATTTGGCAGGGGAGGGTGGGATCAAAGAAAAGCCACTAATCAGTTGCATTATGGGAAGTATAGGATCCAGCATTGTGGAACCCAGTGTAGTCTTGTTTTATACATTAGCTAGACAGAATTTACACCACATACACTCATCAGCCGCTTTAATAGGCACACCTGCACAATTGTTTGCACTTCAATGCAACACTTCCATCTTAGCATCTGTGTTTATGAAGCTCAGAATGTTTCAGTTTTTGATGAAATTGTCACAAAAGGTGCCTCTATATTTTTGTCCTCCCCAGCAACATACATGAGATGGTCAGAATATTAGAAACACCTCTAAATATAATGTAGTCCAGTACAACACCACCTTTAAATGACCTCAATAATAAACACATAATTGAATTTATACATTTATGACAATTTCACCATTTTGAGCTAAGGTGGAAGTGTTGCACTGAAGTGCAAACAATTGTATTGGTGTGCCTATTAAAGAGGCTGGTGATAGTACATGTCCATAATCAGCATTGCTGTTGATTAAGTCTTAGCATCCCATATACAAGACAAACCATATACAGTATATATTACAGTAATGACTCAAGATTATCACAGGGAAATATTTTCAAGAGCAATAAAAAGCAAATACTTTAATAACCCTCATGAAACCACACAACCACAAATACAGATACACCTTTTTTAAACTACCTGTGCACAGTGAGAATAAACTTGACCATTCATGTGTTCCTCTTTCTCAGTTGTTAAGCATGAGTTGTGCACCAAGGCAGAGGATGAGCAGAAATTATAAAGACAAGATGAACAGATAGAGAAGAAGAGACAGGAAAAGATAAAATATCTATGAAGGCTCTCATCATCCAGGTCATTGGATATTTGAGTGAGGATTCAAGACAGTGTGGTATGTCCAGCTTGTTTTATTTTAATAATATTAGGTATTGGAATGGAACAAACAAAAATAATAAGGATCAGGTATTAACTTTATTTATACACTGCCTATCTGTGTGCCAACTCCTCTTGCAATATTTCTCTACAGCCATTTGCAGCTCTTATCACCTGGTCAGATAACGCTTACCTGGGGTGCGTTTCTTAGCTGAAACTTAAACCTTCCTTGTCCTTATATAACTTCATTTATAAGAGGTCCCTGGATATCTGCTCAGGTGTCTGTATCTTTACCTGGCCTCTGCTGCTTTGTCAGCTCCTGTGATGGTACAGCCTGCCGGCGCTGCTGCCTCTGCCGGGACACAAACACAGACAAACTGCACGTACTAGCACACACCACAAACACAGGCAGGAGGAGGACAGGCTGCCAGGCAGACAGACGGGCATACGGAGGGAAGCGTACATCGCCATGGGCTGCTGTAACAGAAGGTGCGGGCTGATAGCTGGAGCTGTGTTTGGGGCGGTGGTAGCCATCCTGGGAGGTATCCTTATTCCACTGGGGAAGAACATCATTCAGAGGACAGTGGAGAAGGTATGGTGCTCAGTTTCACTCTGGGTTTGAAAATATGAAGTAACAGATTGCGAGAATGTGTATGCGGAGATCAAGGTGAATCAGGAGAAATGGGAGGCAAGAGGCATGTGATTTTGAAAGCTGTTTCAGCTGGTAAGCAAGAAGCTGTGCCTCATTTTCATCCATCAAAAGAAAAGCACTGCAGATTGTTTGTAGAAACTGCAGAGAAAAACTGAAACGATTTAAAATGATTTTATAACAGAGCATCCACCTTTTTCATGTGCCAGTGGGGCAGCTGGCCTGCTGGCAGTCTTGAGGCATGTTAAAAATAGACTGTCTTGTGTGTCTGTGGGGCTTAGGAAGCCGTCATTGAGCCTGGAACAACAGCTTATGACAACTGGGTGTCTACAGGGGCAAATGTGTACAGGCAGTTCTGGTTCTTTGACGTGAAAAACCCCCAAGAGGTTCTGCAGTACGGTATAAGTCCAGTGGTGCTGGAAAAAGGTCCTTACACATATAGGTAAGGTTGGTTTGTGTCCTTCTGTTATGCCATTTTACCAAAACCCAGTACCTCTGAAATTTGTTCATTTCGTCAATATGCACTTCATGGCTTAATGTACCAGAAGTTACTCTCTTCTAACATCACTGAGCAACAAGACCTCTCCTCCTCTACAGAACCAGATATCTTCCCAAAGAGAACATCACATTGAACCCCAATCAAACCGTTGCCTACCTGCTGCCTCTGGGCGCCATCTTTGAGCCATCCATGTCAGTGGGACCAGAGGAAGACAAGGTGACCTCCCTCAACCTGGCTGTGGCTGTAAGTGAGTGTCACCCCACTGTGTGGTGATTCCTGACTTGACTCAGCTTTTCTGTTAATAGCTACTGTGCCTAAGTTCTAAGGCTAAGACAAGCTATGCTTAAATCAAACTGAACCATCCTGTGGAGGGTTGCTTTGGTCTGCAGCCAGTTACATAATACTTAAGACTGACATTAACATTGGTGCCAGGGTGCTGTTGTGTTGGACTCTGGATCTGGAAATCATAATTTCACAATGGCAGTCTTCATTTATGGCCAAAGTGTATGTGGTTTCTCTTAAAACTTTGATAAGGCTAAAATGATGAGTGAAAGCAATCTCAAAAAGAGCCTCTGCTGGTCAGTAATTATGTAATATCACAGTCATAAAAAAGAATTATTTTCTGGCTTATCTACTGAAGCAACTGCAGCAGTTGTGTGCTTTGCATGTGTATCATTCTGGCACCTTACTGTTGCCTTTGGTAACTGACGCCATCACTGATAAATAACTAACTTGCTGAGCTTTTCCTAATGTAAAAATAAATGAGTTGATTTATTTTTTCAGGGAGCTTATTCTCTGATTCCACCAATGTTTCATCCTGTCCTGGAGAATAAAATGACTAATTTTTTCAGGGAGCTTATTCTCTGATTTCACCAATGCTCCATACTTTCCTGGAGAATAAGATGACTGCAACCAATTCCTCATTGTTCCAGCACCGTACTGTCAAGGAAATGCTGTGGGGTTACACAGACCCCATGTTGAAAGACACTGTGGGCCTATTTGTACCTGTAAGTAAACACAGATGTTATAGCCTAAACAGTGAAACCATACTGTAATCGATTTATTTAACAAAATCTTTATCCCTAGTACAATGGTACTTATGATGGCTACTACAATGTCTACAATGGAAAGGGTGACATCTCAAAGGTGGGAATAATTGACAAGTGGAGGGGAGAAAGGTGAGTAGAATTATAAATAATGTGAAGGACACAATGAGTCTGGATTTGAGGCCTTTTATTCAGGTTGCACAATCCTGATAAGTGAGAATCCTGTTTTGTTAATTGAGATATTTTAGGCTGCTAAAGCAAATCAGGTTAATGAGTTTGTGCAGATTTTGACAAATGCAGGTTTCTTGGTTGTTAAACCAAACTGTGAAAGTTTGTCTAACAAACCTAATTTTGCATAACAGGAGCTTAGGTTTCTGGAATGACACGTACTGTGACATGATCAACGGCACAGGTACAGCTTATGCAGCAGTTACTTTTTTTCTGAACCCCACTTACAAAAATTATGCAGCAGTAAGTGCAGACAAGGCACTTTTTTTTTCTCAGATGCCTCATCCTTCCCTCCCTTTTTGGACAAGAAGAAGCCTCTCTTTTTCTTCTCATCAGACATCTGCAGGTGACAAAGGGTTTTATTTTGTATGAGCAATTTCATCTGATCTAGTATGACTGTGATCTGCTAATGTTAACTGGGCCAGTAAATGTCTCCCACCAGAAAGCTGACATTTTCATTTAAGAGATGCAACCTTTAGTACTTATTTCCTCTTACTAACCACTAGAGGTCAGAGCTTTCCAATATCAAAACCACATTTATGTACATGAGTCAGTGTGAATTAAGTTGCACAATAGAGCCACAGGTCACTGGGTTCAAAAGGTCATTTTCTCTGTGTTGTTGTCTTTAGGTCTGTGTCCGCCAGTTTTGAGGACAGCATAAATTTGAAAGGGATTGAGGTGTACCGCTACACCCTCCAGCCAATCACCATGGCTTCTCCTTCAGTCAACCCAGACAACCGATGTTTCTGCAGAAACCAAAAGTTCACCAACAACTGCAGCATAGCTGGAGTGCTGGATATCAGCTCCTGTCAAGATGGTCAGTTTGAATTTAGTTTCCAGCATCATGGTATAAGCTATTATTTCTCTGAAGCTTCTTCCGGTTCTTTCAAACCAGGAACTCTCAATGAGACGAAGTAGACTGCTTTAGATTTTATAAGAAATAACCGTGCTGGTTTATTCAGAGGATCACAGATAAAATTCACATTACACGTCCAGACCTTTCTCTCACCCTCTACCTGCGCGCAGGCAGCAGAAAGGCTCAAGAAGCCTGGACCAAAAAGCCTATATAATCTTAATCATTTCTTGGGCTAGCCCATGCTACAAGGGGCGTCAAAACCGTGACGTCACCTGATATGCCAGCTTTGCAGCTGACTATAACGTTAGCCAAAACATGAGGAAAAGTCAAGGTGCGTGACTGTTGTTTTCGTGGTGTGTATCTAAACAATTGGACATAACCTTACACATTAATACAAATATTAAGACTAGCATTACAGTTGACCCTAAAAGCTCTTTTCCTGTAACCCTGACGTGCCTGCAGTCTGCACTGCAGGCTGAACAGTCAACAGCCTGAGCTAGTCAACCTGTCTGCACTAAACATTTCTAGACAACAAATCTCTGAATATCTATCTAACTAGGAAATAACCTAACAATGGTTTTACCCATTGATCCAGAATCAGCTGGGAGTTCAGGCATCCCAGAATGTTCCTGTACAGTTTTATCATTCTTCTTCACAGCTTGGCATCTCAAATAGACATTATTTCCTTGCCATCTGAACAGGAAGACCTGTCTACATCTCTCTGCCCCACTTCCTTTATGGTAGTCCATCCTTGCGAGAGGCTGTACTGGGCCTCAGTCCCAGCGAGGAGCACCATAGCACCTTCCTGGATGTGGAACCTGTAAGATCTTCTAAACCTTTATGTTTATGATTTTTCACTTTCAGGGGAGCAATAGCTATGATGCTAACTTTTTTGTGGTATTTTTTCACCAGACAACTGGGTTTACCTTGAGGTTTGCCAAGAGAATTCAAGTGAATATGATGTATGGACCATCAAACGTTATCACGTAAGTTGCATTTCAACCTGATAAATGAATAGTTGTGTAGATATATGCTTATCTGCACATTAATCTTATCATCTTATCCTCAGCAAGAAAGCCAAAAGCATATTTCCTAAAATGTCAAACTAGTTCTTAAAGTTAAAGGTTGAGACAGATGCATGCACTGAATTCCAAGTAATGAACTCTTTCC
>NW_018128058.1:442408-452654 GCF_001952655.1 Monopterus albus | reverse complement strand
CCTTTTCCCGGTTGTTTGGCTGAATGAGGTAAGATTTAAGAACAAAAAAGGGAGCCCTGCAGTCATGAAGGTTAGCTTTGGATGCATGTTAATCAGTCTCTGTTTCCCTGTCTCCTCTGTCTTTCCAGACAGCTGTGTTGGATGATGAAACAGCAGACATGTTTAAGAACGAGCTTATCTCCCCTGTCCAGATGTTGGAGATAATACAGAAGGTGCTGCTGGGGACAGGTGTGGCCATATTTGTGCTGTGTCTCATCTCCTACTGCATAGTGAGGAGGAGACATAACCAAAGCAAGCTTGCGTGAATATGTTGCATCAAATGTCTGTTGTGTGTGTGAGAGCATAGAACGTTTAAGCTGCTACAGGACATTAAACCTTTTGATAGAGACTTGCACTTTTTTTGGAATTTCAGTGTCATTTATAATGTCATACTTTCTTTGATGCTGGGGGGTAATACTGTGATTTTGTTCAGCTCAAGAGCTGAATTCTTTTGCCAAGTATTTTTTTTAATGCAAACACTGTTAACATTAACTCAATCAGAGATTTCTAGACTGAATTCTTTTGCCAAGTATTTTTTTTTATGCAAACACTGTTAACATTAAGGCAGCAGGTAAAGATTCCTGTCAACTGTCAGGCAGTCCTTTAGATCTCCTAACACAGACAAATGGCTTTGTCTAATACCGTATAATAGAAATGTACATGAAACTAATTTTGCGCAATTAGTCATGTACTTTGCCAAACTATTGTGTCTTCAAAATGAATAAAAGATGAAAAAGCAAGTTTTTCATGGGATTTTCTATTGTTAGTATTGGATTGATCTGACCCTGCATCAGACCATCAAAGCTAGTTTACTGTACACAGGTCCTCAGCCCACAATGCAACAGAGGCTGTCCTGGTGCAGAAACAAACCTCTGACTGTGGACACTGAAGCAAAATGATTCAATTTACTTTGAGTGGCCCATAAATGAAGAAAGAACGTGAGGGGATGACTATACTTATGAATGGTGCTTGGATTTATTTGGTTAGTAAGCAGCAAGAGACCGCTTTTCAGTGTTACAGGTTTGAAATGGCCCTCAACAGCCACCTGGGCGTCTTTGATTCTGCTGTTCAGTCTGAATCTTACATGTCACACAAATAAGGGAGCATTTCATTGAGTTTCAAACAGACAACTCTTACTCCCTTTTGCAACCTTGGGGTTTCTAAGCTACTACTCACTGATGTTTAAACTTTAGAATGCAAGTTTGTTATATATCCTGTACCCATACATACAGATTAAACCACTGAGTCATTGCACGTTAATTAGGCAAATGGTTACTTTTGGACAGACATATAGCTGCTTACCCTTTTCCAAGTCCTTGAGGTTCCCTAATACTCCATTCAGACCGATATAGTCCTGTGTCAGCCAAGGTTTATGAGTAACGTGTTTGAAACTACACTACAAACTTGCCAGCTGGAGTCTCTGCTGGCAGTGAGACACAGGGTGACAGCTGTCTCATGAATGGGTCCAGTGTTAGCTGAATACACATTGAGCAGACATGCGTCATGTGGGGTCTGCTCTTTGAAAGTGGTATAAGCTAAGCAGTTGATGTCCAGAACTTCATTTTCAGCGTACACATGAGAGTAACCTGTTTGTTGTCAAGAAAGTGAATGAGCCACAATGCCAAACTATTCCTTGATAGTAATATTCTTATTATATTACTTACCCTTATCATACATACAGCATGATATGCCACACCATGATATCTATGTAGACAGAGAAATGATGACGTGGCCAGAAACAGAAGGAGAAAGTTCACATGATACAAATAAAAATGTAGTCTGAAAATAAAATGTATGATGGTTCTGTAAAATTGACATTCATCTGAAATAATTTATTCAGGCTGTCATGACATTAATAAATAGAAATACATATGTTTTATAACACTGAAATTACACCAAGATGAAGCTGACATGATGCTGGTCACACAGTTTTATTAAACGTAGAGCGGAGATCTGTCCGAGGGAAGGTACAATACAACTAGAAAATCTTTTCTCAAAATGAAAATAATACTGTATAACTCTGCGATTTGCAGACACAGTCGTAGTTAGTCGGTGAAATATGTTGAATTTATATACACAGCTAAAAGACATTACCACAAAACTCAGCACAACATTAAATTAAAAGGGTGAAACAAACAAAATTACTTTGTACACAAACAACAAATAATTTCTATCTACATTAACTATGAAGTCTATCTCACAGATCATCACTGACAGTTCTGAATTATAACTACGTCCACTTTGCAGCTATTGAAAACATAGATCCAAAGAAGGAAAGAATTGTTTTTCATTATGTACAGAATCTAATGCTGTAGATTTCCATGTATTATATTAACATACATTATATACCTGAAGATAATAACTAACTTGTGCATCTGCTCTATTCCAGGCAATGAATTAAAGAATAACAGGGCATTTTGGCAAATACACTAATTTGCTCCTTTGCTGAGAATTACAGAAGATTGATACCACTGTCGTGTCTGTAAATATAAAGCTACAGCCAGCAACTGCTTGGCTTATCTTAACATAATGGGTGGGGGTAAACAGCTAGCCTGGCTCTGTCCAAAGGCAATAAAATCTTGCACAAAAAGGTAGTTATTATACTTGGCCTATAAATAGTAAAACCTCACAGACTTGTTTTTACACTTCAGTTTTTGCATGCATTAAACAAAATGTGCTAATTAGTTAGCTTTACAAGTGCTGCTAGGTGGCGTTCTACCCGTTTCCTCTTGTTTTTAGCCTTAGTGCTAAGCTGAATTGTCCAGCTAATGGCTCCAGCTTTGTTTACTGTATATACAGACCCAATCTTCTCCAAATTTTGAATAATGCCTCTGAAAGACCTTTACA
Source organism: Monopterus albus (assembly GCF_001952655.1). Taxonomy (NCBI): domain Eukaryota; kingdom Metazoa; phylum Chordata; class Actinopteri; order Synbranchiformes; family Synbranchidae; genus Monopterus; species Monopterus albus. The sequence goes on along the minus strand of NW_018128058.1, from coordinate 449,768 downwards.
TTACTGATGATTTTCTTTTTATAAACATGCTTCTGTGCTGGAAAAAAGATGCCACTGATACAAGATGCAGCTGAATTGCAGTATATTGAGGCACCTTCTTGTACACCTCTGTCTGAGTAATAGTAATAAATATAGGAGAGATCATGAGAGGTGCGCACAACAGCTCATGCTACTTGATATTTTACTACTGTTTCTGTTTGGGTAATATCAGCACTTGATGTCAAATTTGGACTATGTGAACTAATAATTTTTTTTTTACTTACAGCACTGTAATATAACACTGTACTGGGACCACATGATGTCTGCACTTTGTATGAAGAGTGCTATTTTAGACAGCATGTCAAGCTGCAAACCTTAAAAAACAAACTCATTATGACCCCACATGTGCCCACAGAGTCCTGTACTTTTCACTGAACAGAAAGAATTTTGTTAGCTAGAAAGTAACCTTTCAAATGTGAGTAGAATCTAATTGAATATAATACTTAAAGAGAGAGAGCACTCATTCTCAAACATACATCTGTCTTTCTTTTGTCCCTTTTCAATCTCCTCTGTTTATCACCACAACTTTAAATTATTTCCAACAAAGAACAAACCCATAGTGAGTTAATATCCAGCCTGTCCAATTTCTCCCATCATTTTTAAAATACAAGATCACTGAGAGCAGCTGCGTCTCAAGGTGTATTATCCTAAGAAATATCAGCTGAGATTACAATTTATTAGTGGCACTCATAAAAGGGCCACTTCAGTTTGTGTTGTGACTGTGACAGCAAACAGTTGGCATGGGTGCCTGTGTGTGCCCAGTATATTAGTGTATGTCACAGCCATCTGGTCACAGTACCTCATACAAGAAAAGGAGATATAGCCGAAAAACAGCTCCTCACAACACCTCCTTGCTTTACTGTACATCCACAGTGCAGCTCTGCAGTTTGAGATGAGAATTGGATCCGGGTATAAAACAGCGGAAGGTGTGCATGTCAGTTTCTGTAGCTGCCAGCTCTCTGTGTCAGACCTCTGGGAAGTGATTGCGTCGGTTGCGGCTCTTCCTTCGGTCCAGCAGGGGCTTCAGCTTGGCCAGGTCTCCTCTGAGTTCTCCAGGTGGCTGAGGCTTCTGCTGCTGCCTCCTCCGCTGGAGGTTCTGGAGCTCTTGTCTCTCTTTGCAGTATTGTTGCACAGCCAGACTCTCTGCAGGACTGAAGGCTGCCAAGAGGACCTTAGGGTGCAAGGAGCTGGCCCACGCCCATGGTGACTGCCGCTTATCTGTCAGCATGCTCACCATGGCATCGCTCAGCACACGCAGGCGGATCTTGGCGACGGTGCGTTTAAAGCCATTCTCGGTGGTCAGACAGTAGTAAAGACCCTGGTCAGACAGCTGGACGGAGCGGATCAAGAGGCCGTTCTCCGTGGAGATGACACGGTCACTCAGCTTCACCTGCAGTTGGCACAGTTAGCTGGTGTCATAACCACTAACACATGGTTTGTAACAGAGACCTGGGCCAAAAATCTAAATACATGATCAAAATTAAAGAGAAAACTAATAAATCTGAATGCAGATTTAAGGGGGTCTCACAGTAGGTGCTATGGCCAATGTAGTCACCAGATCTCAACTCATTTAAACACATATGAGAGATTTTGATGAGACATCTTAAACACTGCTTTCCTCCACCATCATCACAACACTAAATGAAGTAACATCTTTTGGAAAAATCAAATGTTACATGACACATTACTAAGAAGCACATACTTCTGTATTGCACATACTACAATGACCCAAGAGCTTCAGTTTTTCATAAAAAACTAGAATGTGTATTTTTCTCTATAGCTTGAAGAAAGGTGGCACTACTCTTTAATAGGGTTTTGTTTGTAGGTTACAATGACATGATTAACTAGGAAAGAAAAAAATGTATGTTTACATACTCCTACAAATTAATTACCGAATTAAATTGAAATGACAGTTAAAGTAGAAGTGCTGAAAGGAGTTGAAATGTCACTCAAAGTGTGATGGATAAATTGAGCTGGACACAGGAAGTGGATGTCCTAGAGGATGTTTATGGTAAACATGTTGCAAATCATGTATGTACTGTAATTTGAACTATTTTTAATTTTTAGACCTTTTGTAGCATAATTTGGAAATGTAATATCTGCATTCTGGATTTGGTTTAGATTAACTTCTGGTGTGCTGTGAATCCATACAGACAGGGTGTTTTCCTGTACATGACAAGGTAAGAATAAGTTGTATTATCATCAATTTTATATAACCATCAGACTAAGCTGACACCCTTAAAGCAACGCTGCTTGTTCCTCTCCTCAGTGACCACTTTAAAATCAGCCAGGCTATACTGTAGTTTGGAAAAACATGCCAGTGATTACACACTGTAAAACTAAAGTGATTTATTTTAAAGTGAACTTTTATTCTTATGAGAAAATGGCTATATAACGACCATTACTCTGAGCCTACTCTGCAGAGATAAGAGCTAAATCCATAAAAGATGTATCTTTATCATGCAGGCGCTCTGTTGCCCAGCTTTGTGTAGTCATTCAAAGTGCTTTCACCGTGCTCAGATGTTTGTTTTGAGAATCCAGCAATTAGTCAAGGCCCATATCATGCTTGACCTAAATCACTACTCGTTATGGTGGCCTGCTGCCAATGGATGGTTGTTACATCGTTCCTCAGGCAATATAAGTCCTGATCAAGCATGTGAGCTCATTTGATTGCTATCAATGTTTGATATAATATTTAATAATGTGAATGGCTCCCTAGAAAGCAAAAAAGGACATTTAATGATATATCTTGAGGGGTTACCTTTGTGTCCTTGAGTGGGTGGAGTGGGGAGGGAGTGGTGTTGAGCCCTGACCTCTTTAAATGTCAAACTAACCTCTTTCCTCCTGTCATTGTCCCTCTGAATAAGCCACCGAATAGAGGCCTGAGGAGCCTTGGGAAGACACTCCAGGAAGGTGGTGTTGTTTTTCACGCCGTACTGTGTCATCTCCATTGCGTTTCTGTAGGCTGCAACACACACACGCACAGAGTCAAGGGAGGCACATCAGATGTCACTCGCTGACAGAAACAGAGTCCACAGATGGAGTCCAATCTGTCTCAAGTCCCAGCAGTGAGAGTGAAATGTTGACAAAAGCTTAGTCCGACAGCTGCAGTAGAAACACACTCGATCCTCCTCTCTTCAGCTTCTAGGAAATAACCTTCAGTGCATTGGACCAACTCAGTTTCGTCTCATTTACAGTGTTGTTTTTGTTGCGGCTAAATGGTTAATCATTCAGCTGGATGTATGACAGGGCTGTGACTAATTAGTGATAATAGCCATATGGCTGGTTCCCCAAGCTCACGTTAATTTAGAGATGTAAACTGTTCATGAAGAGTGAACACTCTGGGGAGTAAATCCTCTCCTCTCATTAACTGCTCCCTGCCAGTTGACTGGTTGGATTTTCATGAACGATGTGCACGACCTGGACTTACAAACAAACACATATACCCCAGAACACACATACGTACATAGCTGCAGCTGCAGTGTAAACCACTATGGTCATTTTACAATAAATAATACTATGAAATGTGAACATATTATTTACTGTGACATGGCAAATTGTTAACATTTGTGTGAATGTTAACCTGCTGCATAATGTAAAAGATTTAGGTAAGCGGTAGAAATTGATTTTCTTTGCCCAATTTGGGGCTGAGGAACTCAACAGGAGAAAATTTGTTATGACGTGCCTATTTATACTGTACATGTAGTAGACATGAAGCAACATTGGCATGTCATTCATTAGTAGGTTTGTTATTAATGTAAAAAGCTTAGTGCAGTTTTAATGACCTTTTAGATTGAATCCTCTACACTGAGTGAGTGGATTTCCATGCATAATGTCCTGCCTCCTGCTTCGCCTGAAAAGAGAAAGAAACAAATGTGTATAAATACACTACAGCTCAAAAACACAATCGTGAAACCTGAAGCTGCCACTGCCAAAACAATCTGTGCACACTCATGTAGAAGGGCTTGAGGAAAAGAACACGTAAGCTGGTGCATTTCAAAAACATTTTATGCAGGACAACAAGCTGTGTTTTTGTTCTGTGACCAAACTAAACTTGAACTGTGTCTGACTGGAATGGCAAGAGACAAGCAGCTAGTACTTAAAGAGGCAAGAGAGGTACAGGTTTAGAAGCGAGCTGTCACTCATGCCTCCTTGTCTGTGTTATATGCGATCACTTCTTTTTCATTCTCGGACAATATGTCCAACATCATCTCATGCTTGCATTCAGTACTGTTGGGTGCAGACAGTGACTGATTTCATAGTTGTTACATACTACTTTGGCTGTCCATTGGAAGCCCAAAACACCACTAGATGGCAAAAATCCTTGGTGGGCACCAGGTGGTTTTGAATGAAATGTAAATAGCTTGAATATTGGCACCAACTTGCAGTTATGTACCCTACAGCTGTACACCTCTGTGCACCTTTTGCTGGTGGGATAGAAGCGTGAGCAGCTGAATCCGTCCCAGGCACAGTAGGGGTCTCTGGCGAGGCAGCAGTCGGCACAAGCTGAGCCATAAGCGGGACAACGGTGCAGGGAGACCTGCGAGACCCCGAACTCCGAGCTGACGTACAGCTGTTGCTGAAAAGTAAACAGTTCAAATGTCAGCCTCTCTGTTTGTCTTAATAAGTGGCTGGCTGACATGAAAATAAAGTAGACCAAAACAATTATGGCGTATTATTTCTTTGGCTTTGGGAAATAATACGCCATAACTGTTTTGGTGGTCTACCTTATTTTCACGGTGGCGACCCCTAACAGGAAAAAGCCGAAAGTGACATTCATTCATTTCTTTGCCTGTGGGAGGCTTATTGTACAGTGGAGATTTCTCTTTTGTACATTACACACTGTAGTAGCCACAGACAATGAATAACAAATTAAAAGTTAACATGTTAGGAAACTGAACTTAGAAAAATACTTACTTTTTTGGGGGAAATTTTCAGGTTTGTAACAGGAGCTTGGTTCTGAAACCAAACACAAAGTCAGAGCTTTTAGATATTGTTGACAATTCTTTCTATAAACATTTTAAAGAACCAGTGGGAAATATGATTAGTAGTTGTTTTTTTGGTGAGAGTAACCAGCACCTTGAAGCTCATTATTTCTTTATTTATATTCTTATTATTTTTCTCATTTATTTCATCCATACAAAAAGTGAAGTGTAAAAACATCACATTGGGATTTAATGGGCAGGGTTGTGTAAACTAGGTTAACTGATAATTATTTACCGTACAGACAGGAGAGAGATTGATCTTCTCTTCTAAGTTTTAGCAAGAACAAATCACAAAATCTTTGGAAAAACTCCTTATAAAGCAGAAACTTCTCTTGAGTGAAAAACAGCCACATCAGAGAGGCTAGGATCAGTTTCTTGCCATGTTTCAGTTTCTTGCCATGTCTCTTTGTAGAAGAAATGAAATCTTTGCCATATTTTAAGAATAAATCTATTCTGATTGAAGCTGCTATATTCTAGGTGCAGTGGAAGATCAAAGTAGCCACGGCCTTTAGCTCCGATCACAGGTCGAACACATTTTAGATGTTTGAGCTAAGATAAAACAACATGTGGAAAAGTTCACTCAGGCCAACAACCAGACTTCTGCACTATGTTAGCATGTTTCCCATCACTCTGCACTGCAGAACATTCATGCATGCCACCCTGCCGAAGCCTCCCTCTTCCTCCCTCCCTTTGATTTTAGCACAGAAATGGGATGAAAGTGAGAGTGGGAAAATGACAGAGGAGAGAGACAGACAACAGACCTTAAACACTTCCAGCTCTTCCAGGATCAGATCTTCATGCAGGGAATGGTTGCTGGGCAGGACAATGACCTTCTGTATTGTACCTTTGTCTGGGGACAGAAAGCAGACATGTCATGGGCTGTAACCACAAACACATTTAAAGCTGTGTGAACAAATATGGCTGCACACGCTAACACAATTACTTAACCACGAATGCCCAGAGATGTGTGCTGACAGTGAAAATAAAACACAACTAGAATGTAAGCATTAAAAAAGTCTGTTTTCCTTTGCCCATATTTGCTTTTGAATTAGGCATGATAGTCCTGAGTTTCCGTAGCACAGTTGACTATGACAGAAGAGGGAATGGAAGCCTGCAAAAGAGGACAAGAGCCATGAAAAGGGCAAATGCAACATCATCAGTGAAGCCATTTTGTCCTGGGAGTTGGAGCAGCAGAGCAGGGAGAAGGACTTAATGTAACAGCTCCTGGAAATGACAGATAAGAGCCTCTCCCTCATCCTCAAGACATAGCACCTTTTTGGGCCCAGATGTGCTTAGACAGCACTGGCTTTTCTTCAAGAATCCAGGCAGAAGAAGCAGAACAGAGAAGCTACCTGATAAACACAAGCAGCAGTGAGAGAGAGTTCCAAAGCTACTCACTCAATGCAAATATGTGCACATGAGCACTAATATTTGCCTAATTATGTATGCCCACACAAACACAAAACAAACAGGTATGTATTCCACACTTGTGTTTCCTGTACTGGTGGCAGTGTCTCTGGAGCAACATTTACTCCCACAGCCAGCCTTCAAAACCATCCTGTTTTTGAGGTGTGATCATTTTCTACAAATGTAACCATATCTTGTATGGCTTATGTCAAGACTGACGCTGAATTAAAACAATTGCTGCAGATGCAAATCAAAAGACCTGCATGCTTTGTCAGCTGAAATGATGCCATAAAAGCTCAAAGTCCTCTTTAAAAGGACCTTGTCTCGCTGACATGTTTATGATCTATTTGTGGCATAATTGATCTTACATGTTGTGTTTTCAATTTAAGCTGCCACACCCACAGTTTACTATCCCCGCTGTTATCTGTTTAGCTGATGTCCAGCTGTGGCAATGAGTACCTTAGTGATTGCTATTTTTTATCATATCACTGACAATGTGTTGGCTGATATCTGACCTGCATGGCTACAGGACTGCAGTGACTGTGATGGCCCCATGGCCTTAAGAAGGACCTAGTGTTATTTTAGCACTGATTACACTGGAAAAATAAGAACAATTTAATTTGAAAATGAGTTTTCTTTTTCTTGAAAGAAGTGAAAAAGAACTGACTGAAGGATGCGTGTTATCACTTTACTTGTTTCCAGTTATTAATGCATTTTAAGGAACAGAAACTAAGTATTTTGATTGTAATGGAGTGATCTGTCTTTTTTGACACAAATACTCATGTTTTAGAGAAATCAAATCAAAAGCTTCCATCCATCCATCCATTTTCTTCCGCTTATCCGGGACCGGGTCGCGGGGGCAGCAGTCTAAGCAAAGATGCCCAGACTTCCCTCTCTCCAGACACTTCCTCCAGCTCCTCCTGGGGAAT
>NW_018128058.1:429924-441126 GCF_001952655.1 Monopterus albus | reverse complement strand
AGTAAATGGTAAATGGACTGTATTTATATAGCGCATTTCCACAGTGTGTTACACTGGCCAAAGCGCTTTACAGAGATGATACACCATTCACCCATTCACACAGAACATTCACACACCGATGACGACAGCTGCCACACAACGGCGCTAATCAAGCCACCGGGAGCAATTCGGGGTTCAGTGTCTTGCTCAGGGACATTTAGGCATGCGGGGAGACCAGGAGTCGAACCACCAACTTGCTGGTCAGGAGACGACTGCCCTACCTCGTGAGCCACAGCCACTTAAAGGTACTCAGGGCGGATCTCATCCACCCCCGGTGCCTTGCCACCGAGAAGCTTCTTGACTACCTCAGTGACTTCAGCTTGGGTGATGGATGATTCAGCTGAAGCTGAATCAAAATCTTTTAAGAATCAAATGCACCTTTTTCAACCTACTGGTAAAACCCGCCACAAAAAAAATCTATATTAATGCACACTTTTATCAACTGATTAAAAATGTATACTACATCTAATTTAAATAGTTTTGCAGGAAGGTGTGAAATAACTTTCTCTGTGGTCAGCTGATTAATTCACCTGTGCCCAGGAAGAGCACTTGGTAGTTGCCGTCGGCAGCCATGACCTGGTCCACGGCCACTGACGTATATTTGTAGTCAGTGTTGGTTCGAACCACCAGGGGTTTTTTCCCCAAAGGATAGATAGGGTTGAACATGACCGGATGGTTTCGTATGAAGGTAACCACGTCATCTGGGAACTCCTTTGTTGTCTGGATGTCAGGTGTGAAGGCTCCTCCAGGACACTAGAGAGCCAGAGACAGTGTAAAAAGAAAGTTCCTCTCACATCCTAACCCACAGTGAACTAACAAGATATATTCTTGAGCCAAGTACAATATTGCATCAATTTCACAATCTACAAAAAAAAGTTATAGAATTGTCCAACCCCTGATAACATACAATATATGTACTTATTTATGCGAAATAATTTAATAAGAACATAGACAATAAAAGGAATCATGCACTGAAATAACCAGTGAATGACAGAAGGAAGGACTTAAAAACAAACTCACAGTTCCCGGCCTTGGATAAGGAATGCGGCCCTGGAAGGCCACCCACTGAAAGTTGGGCCCCTCTCTGTGAGCGAAGGGCCCATTGAACACTGTGAGGATGTCTGCCATGTTGTACACACACACTGCTGATCCTTTAAAAACGGAGCTGAGGAAATGAGATGCATACTTTCAGTGAGACACAGCAGTGGAAACACAACCACAAGACCCACCCAGGTCAAATATCTGCAGCTGTTTTCCAGGATCGCTGTTTCTGAGGATGTGCGAGTCATACTGTCTGGGTGGAACCGCTGCCACACCCCAGAGGAGACAGTTCACCTATTACCCTCTCAGTGGTCTGACGTTGTTTGGCCCAGTCACTGAAAACCACACTGCTTAACACATAAAAGATGCCATCGAAAAAGGGCATCAGAAGCATATTGGACAAAGTAGAGAAGCAAACACAGTGTGGAGACAGGAATAAGATGGAGCTGTTTGATTTGGCTGTGCTCTCTGAGCCAGGATACGCTGCTGTAGCCTTTCTATGATCCTGAGGTACTGGTCCCTTGCATACTTTGAAATGCGTTATGACTTTCACTTGAACCAGTTTTCCCAAATTGGGTCAAAAGTATCCCATTTGATGGTCTTTTTGGTAAGTCTACGTAAAACAAATCATAAAGAACAGTTGTTAAACAGTAAAAGATAATCTAGACATTAATCAAATTCACATTTAAACTGAACCACTTATCATACACTTACAGCATTTGCAATTTTGTCTTTCAAACTGACAAACAAATGTCCTCATTTATCTCAGTATAGGCTGATCTAACTGCTTGCCTGTCTGTGTTAAGAAGATGAAATATTCCTTGCTTTTTTTCTGAAACTCTATAAGAAACACGGCTCTGGTTGCATCGACTCCCTCTGCACTCGAAACTCCCATTGCTTGTGGAACACAGCCAACATTGCAATATATATTCTGTAGCAAAATGTGTACTATAAATGTATATCTTGTACTTGGTCAGCAAAATGGTGCATGACTGTTTGCCACCATAAGAAAAGAACATCAAAATTAAAGCCATATGGTGAAGCCACCAGGACGCTGTGACAGTTCATCATAAGCCATTCTGCAATATGACATCTCTAAGTAGCAGACCCTTTAACAAGCACACCCTCACCTGCTGATATCTGGTCAATGGTTAATATAACCACTAAAGCCTGCAGAAATGTTACAGTTGGCTTCATTGCTGTCAGCCTTACCTTGTAGATGTGAAGACTCCAAACACCAACAAGCCCTGGGGCTGATCGGTTTCCAGCAAAAACACACTTTCTGTAAGAGGAAACACGTGTGCAGACATAGACAAATGCACAATACTTTTTTTTTTTGCAAATTCCCTGCATCCCCCATCACCTCATCCCTGCAGGTACGGTTGCCAAAAACTGAAGAACGCATGAATTAATAACTACACCTGCTGATAAATGAAGTCTGATGACCTGAATGAAAAAGTGTAGAGGTCTAAGAAAGGACTACAGTAATATGCTCACAAACAAATACAGTGTAACCAGAAGCAACAGAAGAGCTGCTATGAAAACTGAGAGCTACAGCCCTAATCCTGACCAAACAGAGGACCTTCCATGGATGTTTGGGAAGAAAGCAATAGCTTGAAACCTCAAAACATTAAAAAAGGAAGATTTCAGGGGAGTTTACTTGAAACTTGCTACACAAACCATGGAAACAAAATGGAGCCTGGATGTCACACAACAAACAGACAAAAATAATATAACATGTAAAACCACAATAACAGAGTGTAATACTGAAAGTATGATCCTCTGTTTAACTCACCTAGTTCATCAAAGTGTGTTTCAGTGCCGTCCTCCTCCAGAACAGAACACACCATCCTGGCTTTAAGGAAGGTGGTCCATTTGTTCACCAGGCTCCGCTGTCCTCCAATGTCGTTCTGGTGGCAGAGGCCGCACATAGCAGCTTGAAACCACAAAACATGCTGTATAGCTTTATTGGACAAAGGGTGAAACACTTACTGGACACACTCTGGCCACCATGGTATGGATGTTTTTAGTGTTTCCATTGTTATCTGTCAGCCTCTCACGGAAGAAAAAATACAGTTTGGCATCATTGGGGTCTGTTCCATCTGGTATCAGCTGGGCATCAATGAAGATTGGCTCTAAATAAAAAAATATTTAAAAATTTACATCAATAAGTAACTGAATTAATGTACACTGAAACTGAATTTGAATGTATGTATGCACACCACTAAGCCATTTTGAGTTGTGCTGGTCTGTCCGCACTGCATTTCTCCTGGTCAGGCTCCTGAAGATGGCAGCATCTGTCCCCATGAAGTCAATGTACATGCCTGAGAACAACTCCTGGTCTACAGGGATGCACATATACACAAATCAGTAACAAACTCACACATTCTGTAGACACAAGAATGGACAATAAAGATAATAAAATTCTGATTATTTAATGAAGGACACAGATTTAACAACAGTCTGTGGTTCTGCTGCTAATAAACAGCCAGCTTCATGTTTTTTAGCATTCCTTTACTCTCACGTCATCATGAATCAGCTTCAAACAATATGTTTCAGGAGGAGCTGTGGTAGGTTTGGAGGAGATTAAGAGTATGTGGCCCACATTCAACCTGGTTTGCTATGGAGTGAATGTTGACAGTGCTCAGACAGCTACAGAGGGTCTAAAACATAAGGACAGGGAAACGAAGGGCACATTGTCCACTGAGGCTTCCAGTGCTGCATCATTGCTTCCACAGCATTGCCTTTGCCCTCTGCTCTATTTGGCAGAGTACTCTCTTTCTTGCCCCCTTGCCCTGGGCTTCTCTGAAAGCAATCACTAGCTGGCAGTGCTGCTGCTGACATGGCGAAGGCCAGGTGTCAGAAAGCAGAGCTGAGGGTGCAACATGTGGCTTTTAGGCGTGTTAACAGCAACCCAGCCCCCTCATAAAATCTCAGATCAAAGAGAACTGGGGAGGCTGCAACGTGATCTGAAGGAAAACCATCCTCTGTGTTTGATGCATAGTAAAGCTGAATAAAAATCTGAATTCTCATTTATTAGTGTGATAAATTTAAACTATAATATAGCTAACATACAGCACATACTGATACTTAGAAAGGTTCAATTAGACTAGAAGGGTTTTGAAGGACCAAAATCATGTAAGAGAAGGTACCACCTACTGAGCATGACAGAGACTGTATTCACTTGAGGATTGAAGGAGCATCTCCCTTTTCCAGAGTCAGTCCTTGAGTCAATGTGAAAAATTTTTTCCTGTCGCGGAGAAAAGAGGAAGTCAGAGATTTTAAAAACAGTTTTAGATGACAAGTTATTCCATCTAGTGCTTCCAGCACAATAAAACCGCACGTACCAAATGTGCCACTAGGTTGCCCTGCTCACCTTTCCATCGTGTTTGGTTTTATGGAAGCAAAGAAATGATCCTGGTCTACATCAGCTGTCCCATGTTGGACACTGTAAAGAACATTCCATTTGGAAGGAGCAGAGGAGTTTCCTTGCTAATATGTTGGCTAGACGTTCTTCCATCTCAGATGGAAACACTGCCAAGTTTGAACCCCTTTCCAGGTGACAGTGCAGACACCTGGGTAAATTATTTAACTTCCTGCCCTAGCACATGGTGTTGGTGCAGCTCCATCATTAACTGAATTTGTACTTTTTTCCAAATGCAAAATACAGTATGTTTATTTTCCAAGAGGTTCTGTAGGTGGACTGACTCCAGCTGGACTTTCTTCTCCCCCCTCCAGGTTCTGTAGGTAATGTTTGCACTGCAAAAGCGTATCCCTTTAAAAGGCTAATTTGATGGTGCAATGAATCATCCATTAAAAAATGTGTTTTGCTTGTAGTTAGCTCACTCGGATGTTTGACCTTCACTCTGCAAAATGATGTGCAGACTTTGACACTATAAGGCTTTTTCACTTTCATCTGTGTAACTGTGCTTCAGAGATTTGTAAGCAGGCGATCAAACTTTTAGTTGGAAAGCATTTTTATGTCTTAAAATTGGAGAAGGTCTTTAAAATATACTTTATATTAATAAAGGTTTGTATGAAAATTTTGAAACAAGTTGAGTTATTCCACACTTAGATTTAAAGACTCTTTAAAAACAAACTGAAAGAGTAAAATGGACATTTATTGCACTGTGCATCTGAAAAGCAAAATGCAAAATTGCAAACACAAAACATTGTGCAAATAACCTGTCTGTTGCAGCCATCATATCAAGTTTCAAAACAACAGAATAGTGTGAGGCACGTTCTCAGGGCAAAGGTTCATGCTGTGAGCTCTGTGTCAGCTTCCCACTGCAGCAGCTTGTTATACTTAGCAGAGCCCTTTTTTGGGACATGTTTGAACTCAGAAGTTGCAAACAGAGCAGTCTGCCTTTCAAACAAAACCCCTGAATGACAAAAGGCACCACAGTGCGGAAAGAGCCTGGTCGGGTGCTTTCTCGCTCTGCTTATTAGTGTTTGGCAGTGGTTGGCAGTCTGTGGCTAAATGCTATTCACCCAGTGAGCACTTTTCTCCTGGAGGGCTTCCTCACTCTCACTTCCAGAGCAGTGTGGCCGGAGATGAGAGCAGAGCGCCCAGAAAACAGCCCTCCACCCCTGACACTAGCTCCATTTTCTCCCTCTTTTCCTGAGGATCTCCTTTCATACGACATTAAAATAATTACATAAAAATATAACGTTAAACCTCTTTCACAGTTTTCTGATAATATGGTGACATTTAAATTCTTAGAAGACCAGTAAAAGAATATGCTATGGTGGTGAAGATGCTGCACATGAATTTAATTTCAGGAAAAGACCAGCTTTGATGAGATTACAGTAATTTCATGTGTGCTGGTTCTCATCCAGCTCATCCATGTCCAGGACTGAGTGGTTCTCAATTGTACTCCTTCCAGCAGATAGTGGTACACAGAAACCCCACAGCATATTACTGTAGCTATCCATCAGATACATTTTGGATTTTGTTTTAGATAATTAATGTGTTAAAAAATACTTTCCATCCACATCTCTTGGGGATTTCTCTGATTATTGCCTGTCACAGTAAATGAGTTTTGCTGACTTGCTCTGGGTGGCAGTGTTCCTATTACTTGTTAGCACAGGGGTGACATTTGATTTATTTGATTTGATTTGAAAAAGAAGGTGGAGAGTTACTGTCCCGAGTAACATGTACACTAATTTCATTTACTCAGCATAACTAGTTTTATTTTTGAAATACCCATAAAGAAACCACTTCTTATACTTAGATTTACAAAAGGTTTTTACATCAACCCCCCTTCACATAATCGTAATAATACTACTGTACATCACGTGGACTCTTTTTCACTTCTGAGATCATGTTAGTGTTGAGTTCACAAACCATAGCGTCTCCTATTAATGGATGACCAGAGTTAATAATCTACTTAATAGTAGTGGCTGTGGTGTTCAGCATCAGGCCAATGTTTGTTTCTTTACTGAATCTGTCATCGTGTGCCCACCTCTGGTCTGCGGCCCCTGTTGATGTAAACACAAACAGGACTGTATGCTCCGCTGCCACACATGAACAGATGAGTTCTGTTGTAAGGCTGCACCACTCGGATGAAGTTCCCACAGCCGTGCTGGAAAATACAAACAGACAAAAAGACACATGAGAAACAATCAAAACATTATGCAGATTCATTCCAACTAATTGTTGAACCTACAGTAAATTATCATGAACATTTTATAAGATTATTGTATTTTGGTTTTGCACAAATCAAACACTGTAGCTCTTAAAAATGAAAAAGTGAATTCACAGGCAACAACCAAACCATTGAAGAGTTTTGCTGTCAAAGCCTTATAGAGTCTGGATTGATCAGTAGCCTAGCATGGCTAATACTAGCACATGTTAGCTAAATGTAGATAAATACTCCATGAATCACTTCACTGTCTGTGACTCTTCTCCATTTATGGAACTGTAACAATACAGATTATCTTTTGGCATTACCTCATAGTTTTTACTTGTAGCTGCAGTTGCCACTGTCCGGCAAACATTATGTACAGTGGTGTTGCATTAAAGTTATCTTTATCTGTATTTGTATTTGTGTGTACAGCCTCCCGAGCAATGAAAAGCAGATGGCAACACTGCTCCAGTCCATTCTGCTGTCATTACAGCATTATAAAAATAATTACCGTTTACTTTTCAGCTATGGCACAATGCACTAAAACAGACCTAACGGAGATTAAGGTCGATTTTCTGGTAGACTGCTATGGTGAACAACAAATCCACAACTTAATTGTCTCTCCTCATGTATCATATTCCGTATAAAGGAGTAATTCATATGTATCTCACATGTATCTCACATGCTGCACAATCAGACAACCCCAGAGCTCTCTGGTCTGATATTAAGGCCAGTGGAAAAAGAGTGTCAGTGGTATATGTGATATATCTATGTACTATAAGTCTAATTGCTGATCTCCTTACACGTCTGCTTCCACTTCCCAAACCCCAACAGCAGCAGAAGGGCTGGACTTTGTGACTAATTAAAACTGAGCCTGCAGAAAATAGGTGGAGAAAGAAAGAGAGAGGAAAGACATTGGGGAGGAGAGGAACATGTATTCATGGAGCTGTCAGGAACTTGGCCTTGGCTGCAGGAATGGCAGCTGCTGCAACTCATGGTTTAAGCACACCTCCGGTGAGAGCTATCGACAATAAACAAGTGAGTTTTCGCCATCACACACCCCTCACTGTTACTGATCTTCCTCCATCTTATTCACTCTTTTTGTTTTTTTCTCGTCTTTCATCACTGATTCATCTCATTACACCCTCCTTAACCCTCACACGCCCATGGGCCTCCACCCATATCTGGTATCAGTCTCAAACAGCCACATATACATGGACTGTCTCTGTTGCATGTGTGGCCTGTTTTATTTCCTATACACATACAAGCTTGATGACTGTGCCAAATAAACAGCCTGCTGCCTCATGGCCTTAAGTTCAAGTGGTGATGAAGTCAAGTTTAAGCAGAGGCTTCTGAGCGAGCAGCAAGCTGACTTAATCACCCTAGTTGCTCTATATTTCTCCTTCACTGCCACCCTCTGGTGCAAACAGTGTGTGGCCACTCTCTGGAGCTCGGCTTCTCCTATTGGAGAAGAAGAACTTAATATATACAGATGGGGAGGAAAACCATAACAGATGGACGAGGGCTCTGATTCAAATGAAGAAACCCATGAGAAAGGAGAGGTGCTTTATGGATGACAAAAATGAAATTTACTGCGGTATAAAAGAAACAGAAGTCAAAAGAGCTGGAAAACATGACCAATAAAAAGGAACAACAGTCAGACAGAAACTGAAATGTTAGAGGAGAACCTGGCAGGGCAGTAAGAACAAACAGGAATGACAGAACGGAGATGGGGCCACTGACTGGCTCCACACAGAGATGGCTCACCCAAATATTTGTGGGAGCCAGTGTGCCGTGAGTCAGAGCAGCACAATTCACTCAGTGACTGGAATGAGCTTCTTTGCTATTTCTGCAGCAGCATGTTTTACAGAACCATGGCTCCATTACCCCAGCTGCTGTTGGACAAACAGGCAGCGCTACTCGTACTGTGATGCTGTTTTAGGTAACTTGTACTGCTACTTTAAATTAGGTCTTGAATTTATGTAAACAATTACTTATGACGTTTTCTTCTTTAAAATTAAACCTTCATTTTCTTTGTCTATTCCCCAGTCCTCTGCACTGCAGTCTAGTCTGTATCAGAAGAGCCCAATTAGAGGAGAACAGAGGCAGAGGAGCAATCAGTCTTCTGAGTCTGACTGTACTCTATGTCTTCATTAAATCTTGTTGCAGCTAACAAGTGCTGCTTAGAATGAGGCCAGGTTATGAAATCTCTCTATTAATGAGCTGCGCCCCATTTGCAAGCTTTGATTCTAGTTTATTTTTCTACAGTGAGCCATGGCCTTGGATCCTCCCACACTCCGCTCTCATCCTGACAAACTGCTCCTATGCTAGGGGGACTCCAAGCCAGTCATGACCCTGTAAACACCTGCTGCTTGCTATGCATGTGGATGGACCTGATACAAGCTCACAGATGTGAGTGAGGGAAATCTCAGGAGACAGCACACACATTTCAATTGTACACATAACAATTATGGGATAATGTTAAATACTTTGAGCATTTAAACAGCTTAACTTAGCATTTAGCTAAAATGCTAAGCTACTGTAGCACAAGTAGAAAAGAGTCATATTAATGTAATGTCCTCTGTGTAGCACCTTATATATTATATGATATAGTAGTATAATATTTGAAGGTCTCTTTATGGGTTATTCATTATTATTATTATTGTTTGACTCCTAAAAGGCTCCAATAATCCACAAAGAGGTTATGGAAGGTCTGCTGTTCTTACTGTAGGGTCCTTGCCTGCCATTTGGCATTCTTCTATCTTGCTGGGAGACGCAGGCCAAAACACCTAGTGGCAAAACAAGACAGCATTTAAATTACAATGTGGGGAAACAAGCATAGGAAACCAATAACAAGTTGAATAAGCCATAACATGAATATGAACAAGATGATCAAATCCTCCATATGCAGATAGAAATCACAGGGAAATTTTGTGAAAAATCATTCAAACAAATGTTCAAAAAGTTTCTTTGTGATTGAAATTTCAGCGTCAGTGATTACAGTCAACTACGGGTTGCGGAGAATGTGTGTTTTCAAACCTGGGAGAGGTTCTTAAAGGTCTAGCTAAATGAATATATCAAGCAATTTAAATGGATGTGGTGCAGCGCTCCCTGGGGGAACCTAAATGCTTTCCCATCTGTTTATGCATTTCATGACTGTCAATTACACTGACGATAACTCCTTCACTGCACACAGAATCAGTTATCAGAAAGCTTGAGCATTTCTATGACTCCTTTGAATAACCCCAAAATTGCACTGATCATTGAAAGTGTATGGTAATTTGCATATCATTGCACAGATTAGAATAATATCCACTGCAGCAATTTTATGCTATTCCTTGCATAAACATTTTACTTTCTCCTTTATAGTAGTGAGAGAAATGAGATGCTACAGTTAGGGTTAGGGTTAGCCAGTAAAAAAGTATTAATCACAGACACCAACACTAAGCATCTGCCGACCTTAAGTGTGTCGTGGGTGATGTTGTTGATGTCCATGGAGAGGACATGGTCTTTACAGCCCACGTACATCCTGTCCTGGTCCTCGTCCATCTGCAGGATCCTGTAGTCCATAGCCTTGTTTGATATAGTGTAGTGTTCAAAGGACTGGGAGGCCTGTAGGTCTGAGAGGCACATACACATAAACTTCCAAACTGAGATGAGAAAAGGCTTCCTTCTCATTCATTCATTCATTCATTTTCTACCGCTTAGTCCCTGAACGGGGTCACGGGTGGGGCCGGAGCCAATCCCGGCCAGCAATCGGGCGAAGGCGGGGTACACCCTGGACAGGTCGCCAATCCATCGCAGGGCTAATGAATGAATGAATGAACACTGAGAATAGATCAAGCATAATCTCTCTGGATTCCTCTTTGAGCCTACAATAATTTTAGGTTCATAAAATGATGTAAAATTGAGATGTTTATTTCTAACCACATATAAGCAGCCAGCTGTGAACAATATGGACTGAAACTTAATGACCACTGAATATAAAGCTTCTGAAACTGATCCCAGAACAATTTGACATTTCCTGCTTCACTTAATTTTCATCCAGTCATTGAAAAGAAGCTGTGACTACAGAGAACTTATTGGGAGAGATACAGTATATGAACAAATCTTCCTGCACAGTCTCCTCTGCTCATTAAAGGCTCACATTGTTCACACACAAGAAGTAAACATTCTCAGACAGTTATTTTCATCCTATTTGCTGCAGAGATAGAGAACTTTAGACCCTGCCATCAAAGGCATTCACTGTTGAAGACAAACCTATGCATATTTATCACTTTTTCAATCTGCAATGAGAGCAGGGGGTGTGGGAGGCAGCACAGAACTAGACCCTCCATTTCCTCCCTTCTACTGACCTTCTCTGAGCTCTCTTTGTGTTCCCCCCCTCCAATCAACAAACAGGTTGCCTGTGCTTTGCTTCAGTGCCTTGGGCTAAAGTCACATTTTCATTATTGTGACACTCACTTTTCAGGCCGGGGCCTTTTATCTTGTAGGG
>NW_018128058.1:413955-429911 GCF_001952655.1 Monopterus albus | reverse complement strand
AATCACACGCTGTTGTTTGGCGCGTAAAGCCTGGAGTGTTTAAATAAAGACACGTTTACCACTTCAGTCCCAGGCGAGTTTCCCACGGCTCTTCACGCTCTACATGTTTGGTAAACTGCCTTAAATGGAGGATGTTTTCAAGTGAGAGCGGGGTATTTTTGAACGTTCTATCATCCAAAGCGAGAGCATCATCTGCTGCTTAATAAAGAACATGCACACAAATACAACTCTGTTTTTACCCGAATTGCCCGAAACAAAATAAAAAGTGAAGGCATCCAGTCAAACAGATGTGTGTTTAATAAAAGAGAGTGTGCATCAGCCTCATACTTCAAAGCTGCACAGATAGCATCACAGTGAGCTCTGTGCAAAGGCCATATTATCCTAATGCTGAAGAGGGTAAACATGTTACACGCCTTGCTCTGCCTGAGTATGAAACACCAAAAGGTGAAAGACTCACTAACAGCTCCAAATTCTGGGAGGAAATAAATCAAGTTTTACATTGGATCAAAATGAGTTCATGGACCAGATTCAGGAAAACCTTTTAGATCATGACACTGTACATCATTTCGCCTTTTTTAAAGTGTAACAGTGGCAGCTGTCACTAAACATGCAGCTGTTTATAATGGGCTGTCTGAGCAGTGTCATACATTATAGCCCATACAAACATGAATAATCACTGAGTTAAACCTCAGCAGAAACAAGAAACGTGAAAATGACATGACTTGAGAGAAGAAGGAACCATTATGAAGTTAAACATTGTCTCAAACTACCAAAAGCAAAGCAGCTACACTGGGTTTTCCAGGTAAAGTAAACTTATCTGAGTCATAGTTACTACAGAAAAAAGCATTTAGTAAATAATAGGGGACACACATTTAATAATTAATTAACAATATGTCCAACAAATCCATAAATAATCATTGTTAATAGACATGTGAATTAATAAAACTCTAGTCATTGCAGTTATGTTTTTAAATTTCTTTAAACTTAGAGTGACCTTTTACTAAAGAATGAAGTTTAATTGATTTATACTATTGTTTACTGACTCAAGTTTCTGTCTGTTTTTAATTTGTGCTCTGAAAAACTGAGGCTCACTGACTTTTAAACATTTACATACTATTAACTGACTGACATCATGATGTGTGCCTACCATTTCTGACAGCATTCATCTATAATAGAAGATTCCACAAGGGGGAGAAATGGTTTAGGGGGTGTGGGGTGAAGTGACAGTTTAATATGTACTATAGTGAACTTTGTATTGTTTTCTCAGTGGTAGGAAATAAAAGACTTTCATGTGGAAGGCCGGTTAAGCCCGGTGTGGAGATGAGACACAGCAGCAGGGTGTCACAAAGAATCCCTCTGGAGTCCACATACCAGTGGCTCTCATATCTTCCCATTGCTCTGCTTTCAATCTCGTACAAACATACGAGTCGTACTTGCACTTGCTACAGCAGTGTAAGCCAAAATCTAAAGTTCACAGATGGTGCACCTGCTCTAATACAGAGAACTGCCCTGAACAATTGTCAAGGTTTTTTGAAGTAAATCAATATATGCAGCTCATAACCTTCGTATGAGATCTTAGTAAACTGAGGCTGCTAATACAGATGAGTCCAAATTCACTGTCTTTTTTTTGTTTTGTTAGCAAAACCTTTTCAAAATTAGATGTCACGTATGAATATTTTTCAAAATTGAAAGCAAAAGCTGAAGCAGAACATTTTACTTCTGTTTTGTTTTTGTGTCTGTGATGAAGAAATCCCCCGGACCACATGTGGTTAGACAGTCATGAGTTTATATGAATTCCTTATCACAGAGATCACAGTTCCCCAAGAGGAAAGCATGGAAAGAGGGTGTGTGGACATCTTTGCTCAGGCACTGTCAATCATCTTGTTGTGGTTTTGGGGTGCAGACTTATGCATTCTGTTTATGCTGAGAGAAATAATAAAAACAATAGCAAAATAAGCCTGTCCTACTCTGTTCAAAATGGGGGATCTGTAGCCTTAGGGGTATTATTTTGTGCAAAGTTGGGGGACCATTCACTTAATTGGAAAAGCTGCAGAATTGTGAGTGAAAAAAATATCTTATTCTGTGCTGTTTTGAGTTTTTATCGCTGCTGTGCTCAAACTGAAAAAGAGAGAGAAAGTTGACATTTGGTGAGTTTTCTATTATGAATGTGGGCAGGTGGGCTTTACCTCACACCGGTCCCCTGTGTCATACCTTTGACATTGGGCTGTAATTCACAGTGCCCTGTTAGTAGAAATGCTGACCAGGGGTGAGACAATCCACCCTGATACATGTGGTGGACTGTGGTGTTAGTGGCAAGGGTTGAGAGTGGAGACTTTTTCTCTCTTTCATGTAGGTTATTTGTGTGAAGTGGTCAAGCGGAAGCAGCACAAAGGCCTTTTGTTGGGCCACTAAACAACAGCAGTCATTCAATATTAAACAGCAGGTCGTTTTCTTTACTGCAGAAGAAACTGTAGTGGCATAACAACAAAGTCCCATGTTGGAGGATGGACTGTAAGGCTGTAACAGATTTGCTCAAAAGATTAGTTGATTAAGTGATTTGATGATCAAAAGAAAATAAAGCACCTACTATTTTCAATTCAATTTCATTCATCAGCTGTTTAGTAATTTTGTGTTGTAGCTTCATAAAGTCAGGGGACTTGGATGAAACAAAAAATGATCATAATAAAAGCAGCAGAGACCAAGATTCTCACTTTTCTCACAGTCGGAAAACACTACGTGATCTGGTAGAATCTTCTATTAGACCCCCTTCCTCCCTGGCAAATACCCACAGCCTTCAAACATCTCACATCTAGTTTTAAAATTATGAAATCTCAAACTCAGTCCAAGATAATCCAGAATTATTTTCTCAGGGAGCTTCCTCCAAGGACCCAGAAGACATCACACTGCTATTTTTATAGATCTTTACCTGTAAAATTGGTAGTCTTCCCCTTTAAAGAAAGTTACATATTCTCAATTTTCATCCTCTCAGAAGTCAGGGTTTGCGGGTTTCCTTTGTTTTCTTTCATATTGACATACTGTCACCATAAAATTCACTTGTTCCAAAGCCGTAAGCTGTATCACATGACTTTTCTCTGCAGATGGAGTTTTGACCACTTCCCAGGCAATGCAGACGCTCATATGCCCTTTATTTTGGCGTTAAAATTGAGACTGACTGGTAAATATAATTTTGTCTTGAACAACTGATGAATAAAAACAAATGCAACAGCCATTTTCACTATTTTCACCCCTTTTGACATTTTAAATATTAAGTGATTAATTAATAATAACAACAAATGGTGGCCTGATAAATACATGAACGCCATGTCAGTTAATTCCCAAATAACAAATACAGTCTTTGATTCATGACAGCAGATTTTATTTTTTTTTTTTTTTTGTGCTGTCTTGACAGCCCTAGAGAAAACAACATCTGAAGCAACCTCAAACTGTGATCACTGTGTCGGGTAATTCAGTGTTCTGCAAACCATAAGAGAATCGATTGTTCATGGGCACAGACACCGTGGTAATAACAAGCTACAGAGTCCGACAGAGTAAAAAAAGTAAAAAAAAGAGAACAACCTCTTTTATGTGACGGTGGAGAAAAGCCAAGTGAAAATAGCAAGAAATGTGAGCAACAGGAAAGGACTTGTCATTGTGACCCTGTTTGCATGGCAGCAATTAAACTGCAGAGGAGATTGTAGTGCTTAGCTCCTTCTCTGCCTTTTTTTGGTTGTGATTATAAAGCCAGAAGAGAAAAGACAAGAACCACAAGGAATCTTTCCTCAGGTTCTCAACCACTTACTGTAAAACTTTGTGACAGACTTGGCCTCCAGAATTGTTTGCCTGATCAAATAACTAAGTCGAAGAGCAGTAAACGCTTCCATGGTTCTAGACTGGGATGTCCGTACAAGGAGTGGTTTGTTGTAATGCAGCATCATAAAAATTGGAGATCCACAGTGTCTGGAAAGTATGTGGGATCTTTGAGAGAGGCAACTGCAATTTTAGACTGGCTGGGACCAGTACTGAACTGGGTGTACCTCTTCTAAACTGATGGGAGATACCAAGAGTTGGCAGAACACAAAAGGAAACAGTGCAGTGTAATAGCTTACTGCTAAGGGAAAATGTGGTGGCCGAGAAGAGGTTAATACTTTAAGACAGCTGCATTTTATAAGATACCCCAAATGAGGAGTCACCAAAATCCATGTGCAGAGATGTTTTGTCTACAGGCAAAGGTGATAAAATCAGCAAGGAACAACAATATGAGATTATTTTGTCAGAACATTAGCTTAGCCCTTGTGAAGTACGGATAAACAGCTTTAACCACATTGTCTGGGAGTCTGGAGTGTTGGGTTTCTTTTTTTTTTTTGATTAGCACCAGTGTTTGAACTCAAGCCAAAACGTCTCTGCACCTAATTAAAACACTTAAGGGTCCAACAGTGTCCCAATTACAAACCAACCTTAGTGTTTCCCATGCAAATCAGCCCTAATCAATTGGCTTTCTACCTGAAAGGCCAGCATGAATAAATTAACTCCATGCTAATGAGGCTTGCTCTGCATTTAGTTTAAGGAGAACCTGCTCTGTGGTTGTCAAGGGCAGCCAGTGGGAGGGCCCCCATCACCCGTCTCGATAAATATTGAAGCAGGGGCTTATACCGCCCCTTGCAATTCATCTCTCTTCACAAGATGGAGTGGGTTTCATCACGGAGGCCTGACTTCAAACTTTATGCCAAATACCATTGCTCATTGTCTGGACAATGCTAAGAGCTCTTGGGTTCAGTTCTGGATGGCTGCACTTACCTAACACAGCTCTGGTCTGCGCACACATGCTGCACCAGCAAAAGACTTTATCCTGGCAACTGATTGGCCCCTCTGCAGATGAAAAACTGCTTGAATGGGACTGCTCTCCATTCTCCTAGGGGATGGAGTATGATGGTATACGATAATGACTGGTTTCATATACATACAGTATGGCCGAAGGGAAGTTAAGGCGTCGTTTCAGTTTCTGCAGACCACCCAGGATGTCCTGTGGTGACCGACAGAGTCGTCTGATTGTCTGTCCAACAGACATACTCCACATTCTCAGGCAAGCTGCACTCAGCCCAGTACTGTACTGCAGCTACTTGTCATAAACAGAAGCCAGAGTTGGTTCAGAGAGGAAAGGCTTTATATCTACCGCATCACGTTAATTTCCCAGTTGCTGTCTGTCACCAATTATCTATTTCCAGGCATTCATAATGGGAATCACATGGGTCCACAGGATGCCTGAGCTCTCGTGTATGCCTTCTCTCACACTGGCTTCCCAGACCAGATGACGTTTCTTAATATGACATACGAGCCCCAAGTGTATTTTCACCTTCGGTTATGTATGTGTGTTTGTGTAGAGTAATGTTATCCAGCACCAGTGTCAACTGTTGGTTTCACTGCATCGATGACCTGCTAAGGTGTCGGCTAATACAGTATTCCCTGTAGAAGTCGAAACTTGAGATGACAACCTGTCCATCATGCTGCCCCACCTGCCAGCTAGATCCCAGTGCCCCAGTTAGCACCTGGTTTCTCTTTCATACCGACAGTTGCTCCTTCATACAGGACCAACCCTTACCATAAGCCACAGCACCTTTTTATCCTTTCACCTATCACCTGCCCACACCAGCAACCTCTAGCTAACACTCCCCTCCAGCACACAGTAAATCTGTGGTTTTACTGTCATGGGGGTATTTGTAGAAATGGAAAGCTTGCAAGAGATATGGCTCAGAGGAATCTTGGTGTGTGATGTGTTTGGTAGTCAATGGGGGCAGCCAAAGGAAACAGAAATAAGATAAACCGGGTGGGACTGCTCTCTTCTGCCATCTTCAAGGTTGAAAATGAAAATGTCCTTTCCATTGAAAGGAATATGCAGCCTACTTTATCTCTGCAATGTTAAGCACTGCTCAGCCAATGGAAATGCACCAACATGGGAGTAGTTACCCACTGATTAAATAACCTACAATATACATTACACAGCAGAGGAAGCACTACAAACAAAATTGCCTAAATAAACCTAAGAGACTTGGCCATTGATTTGTTAAAATGCCAACTCCTGACCCAGTGATGTCCTGTAGACTTTTGGCTATCCTTACAAAAAGATACTTTGTTTACATCAATGACCATTGATTACCTTTCAACATACTGCGGTGGAGGAATAATAAAACACTGAGCAGGGCGAGCAAGGTCAGATGCAGGAATGGTTAAACATAAAGACAGGCAGGCTGACAGAGGAGCTGTCAAACATCTCACATGTGAAGCTGGAGCTCACTGCACTCGCTAACCCTGTCCATGCTGCAACTCAGGTAATTAGATGGACATCTTAGGACAAGAGTCTTTAAAAATGCATACACACATTGAGAAATAGCTCTCTTCATGCCACATATACATCAGTTTTCAGGCTCAGAGAACACACACATAAGCACTGCTAACCTATAGCTATTTGTATCAAGTGTCTGTATGCCCCTGTCAACAGCTTTGACAGGCCTATGCATTCCCCGGCCAAGAATTTACCATAATCACAGAGCATCACCGATTTTTACTTCACAGGCTTTATTATGTTTAACACCGGAAAGTTAAGAAGCTAACGTGCGGGCCTAATGCAAAACAGAAGCAGGAAGCGGTCTTACAGAAGCAAAGAATTAACCATGAAGGCAGAGACAGAGACATATAGTTACTTGTCAGCATTGCTCTTTAAACCTTTGACCTTTTGCTGACCCAAAAAGACTATGACATACTGTTGCCCATTCAAGCCTGGAGTCTGCATCACTTCATGATTGTGCATTTAACAGCCCATTTAAAGACATTTCCATAAAATCCTTCAAAGGGCACAGAAAAAGAGATGATTCACTACAGTATAAAAAGTTAATCCTCGAGCTAAAGAAGATCCTGCGCATCAGATTCTCCTTTCTTCCACTCACTGAATTTAAGTCTGAGACATTACCTTACAAGCGGTTGATGTAATAATGGCTAAGACCACCTTGGTTCAATAGATCTCTTCAGCATATTCAAAAAACATAGTAAGGACTGTGCTTTTCGGGTTCATGGAAAATTTAAAATAGTTCTGGTTGCCTTGGGATTCAAGCATTTGAGGTATCCACTTGGCAAAAACCTGTACATTTTATTTCAACTGTGAGCCGCAAAACCACATAGTTTTAACAATGATTCAGCAGAATGTTTGCCACTGAAATGCAATCATGTCAAGGAATGCACATCCAGGCACTATGAGCAAACACAAACTCTTTCTCAGACTTACTGACACACACACAAGCACAAACTCTCAACAGTAGGTAAACATCATCAACGGACTGATGTACACCTACTGTGTATGAACAGGATCATTCCTGTATGAATAATGGGGCTGAGTGGAGGTGGTAATGAGGCGTGATAAAAACGAGGAGGGATCTGGTGTATCAGCTCCCTGACGCTTGGTTTTGTTCAGGCTGTGAACGAAGCCCATGTGGCTCATGCTGGTGTGAGGGAAGGCTCATTAAACTACAGACATCATCTTAATCAGTCTCTCTCATGCCACAACCAGGCCTTACATATGTGTACAGAACTCTGCAGCATGTGCAGGCGTGCTCACTTTCATGGACCATATGTATTTCTAAGCTGATATTAAATACCTGAGATTAGTCTGAACAAGGTAAATACCCTGATGAGGTTAAATGATCCTGATCATAAACATAGACCACTGCTACAGCTGCTAATGAGGCTGAATATTTATTCTCACCATTCCTGGAATGCCATTTTGGCAACAGAAAGGCTAACCTCTGATACGGTAGCAGAACCAATAAGCAGCATTTTTCACTAAGAGTATCAAGTATTAGTTTGTTTCTTCTCACAGTTTACAGTTTAGGAGGCTTGACAGTGCGTGCATTAAACTGGTAAATGTGAGTAAAAGTCATTGTGTGTGTGTGTGTGTGTGTGTGAGGGGGGATTTATTTGTGTGCACAAGTGCAACTGACTCTGAGTTACTTGGGTTCTCTGTTTCTAAGGACTGAGAGGATTTTATCAGTATTCAAAGAGATCGGTGAGTAAGATTAGTGGATCCTAAAATATGGTTTTCGTGTTTATATGTTGTGTTTATGATGCTCGTCCTCTGTGTCTGCTGGTGTTTGACCGAGGGTGGGACTCCACTCCTCCACACACAGTGGAGAGCAGCTGAGTGGCCTCGATGCAGAGAGGGATCCAGCTGAAGTGAAGCATTGCAACACCTATGCTTGTTACTGTATGCACGTAAGAGTAAGAGAGTAAGTTTGTTAGGTGTAGCTGTGTTACGATGATCAATCCTGGTTCTGTGCGACCTATAGCCCCATCTCCTGCCTGTTCCTGCTTGGCGCACCAGAACAGAGAGAAGAAGATACTAAAATACACAGAGACAAACCATGTGTATGTGAGATTTGTGCTTTATTAGAAGTGTTTTGAAGTACTGGTGACAAAGTGGTTGGTTTTGCACATGGTGGATGTCTGGTATGTTTGCCTACCTCTGTTAAAGTGTAATGAACAACTATGTCCCAACAGGTTCTGGGAAAAGTGTCTGGTGTCTTGAATGTGGCTATATGGCCGTCGTCTCCCTCACGTTTGGCTCCGCCCTCTAACAAATTTGGTTCAGACCCCCTCAATTCATGAATGTTCATGTTCTCCTACATTTGTCCTTGTTAAACACCAAGACAGCAATTTTTATGTTACTTAAAAAAAAAATTGTGCTCCTACATTTTTGTCTGTGTAACTACATTGTTTCACTTAGTTGGACAAGTGCTCCTAAAGATTGATGTAGGTGTCAAGCCCTGGTTTACCATGTCCACAAAGAAGGTGCAGCACTTTAGCAGTACAGCAGCTTTAATGCTTTGTGCATGTCTACACAGGAGGTGTTTAGGCACGGTACTGAACCATAGGTCACCCACACTTCTGAAGCACTCAGATCCTAATTCATAGTCATTGTGGTTACATGGATGAAATACAGAAAAATAGATTAGATATAAAAAAAATGCTCTGGGTCATGCTCCCGGGTGTATAGTGTGAGTAAAGCAAACACATTGTCATCCCAGGGCATCAAATACTAATGTCAAGTGTGTTTTGTGTCTCAGGCACAGAAGAGAAAGTCAATGCTTGAGAGTTTACAGTTTGGGTTACATGCATATCACTGTTTATTATGGGGTTTTGGTCTGGCTGCATTCGTCTCCAAAATACAAGCGTAAGCAGAGAGAGAAGGGAATGTCAGAGACAGCAGGATTTGAGGCTACGCTGGGAGTCCCATGAACCTGCCTTACCCCTGGATTGGATTTCAGTATGAGAAGGAAACAGGGGAGCGTCCTGATCTATGCACATCCCATGCATGCCATGCACTAGTTTATTTTCTTGGTTTAGTTACTTCCAGCTCATAATGATTATCAGGTTTTCACATCTGGGAGCAGGGGAATCCAGACTCCGGGTCTAACCTCTGGGCCACCCAGCAGGTGCCAAACCACCTGCGCCTGCTTCCCCTGTGGAACACCACCCCTCCAACCTTCTGCTATGATACTTTAACTTTCTGACTGGATGGAGCCCAAACTCTCTTAAGTCTCATCTAAATCAAAGCTGGAGTGTAGCTTAACACCTGAACTTGACTGTTTAGCTTTGAATAAAGATCCTAATTCACAACTTGAAGGCAGCTGCTCTTTACTCATAAATTCACCTAAATGTATCTTAGGGTAATTACAGTACAATAAAACACACACACACCCTTGTTTTTGTCACTTACCAGGATCCTACATAAACTTAAAATCATTTCCAGGAGACTTACTCTAACCTTAACCAGAACTGCTACTTGCCTAACCTTAACCCTTACCCTAACACTTAACCACAGCATACACTTGCTCTCACCTTACACCCCATCGTTTTCGTAAAATTCAACAAGCTTCGTTGTGGGGACCAATCTTCTGGTCCCTGCGAAGATAGTAACTCAAGTAAGTAGGATTTCAGGCTTCACAAGTATAGAAAAACAAGACCAAACATACACATCTTGACATATAAACACTCATTAAGAATAAAACCCAGAGCCTGTTAAAGGAAAGCTGCACACTGCAATCAAACTCTGCATTTATGGTCCTCATTGAGGTGAAACACTTACAGTAAGTAACACAAATCACATCTAATCCACACTCAGACAGGAAATAGAGACCAGGGATTATAGGGACCGGCTCATTTTCAGCATGGTCACCTTTTCCTTTTTAAACCAGTTATTTTGAAACACTGAGGAATGAGTGAACAGTGTGACTACATGTTTGTTTTTGTATTTAGTCACTAGTTCTGGCTTTATTCCACCCTGAGCTGTCATACTTAACTACTCACACAAAGTGCAGAGCAGAAACTGTCTGGACCATGATGGTTCAGATATTAGGAATAGAACAATAATCAGAAAAACCTGAAAGCACAAAAAGGAAAGAATAACAGAGAAGCAGTGGCAGTGAAAGACATAAGTAAAGAATGAGACCAAATTTGGAAAGTATGGCACAAGTAAAGCAAATTCTGTCATGCTCTAGCAAAAGAAGAAAACACTTAGCTACACCTGCTATTACCTCAGGCTGTAAGCTTCACTAACTATCTGAATGCAGAACCCTTACTGACGGACAGCCCCAGCTGCTCTGTGCTGCCTAATCCACAGTGAGAGGTAGTGAAAGGTGATCAAACATCTCATTCAGCACGTGCACACTATGCAGCCACTGCAAAAAGGGTTTTGCACCACTCACAAAGCAGGAGTATGAGTGGTCGTCCAGCTCATCCACTCTGACTCATGCAAGAATGCACACACACACACACACACACACACACACACACACACACACACACACACACACACACACACACACACACACAACTACGAACACACACTCAACCTGTTTACCCCTAAAGTATGCTCTCATTTCAAAAGAGCATCAAAATTCATAAATCAAACTATGCCAAAGAATTAAATAAAGCAGCAGAATCAAAACCACAGTCATCAATAATACCCAAAGGCATGCAGCACAGGGTGGTGTAATTAAAGTTGAACAAGGAACAAATCCAGGGTTATTCTGACACTTCCTGCAGAGGCCTGACTTTTTGCTGACACACAACAGGAGCGTGTCTGGACAATGGATTGTCCAAGGACAGATCTTCAAGGCCTAATTGTGTGTGATTATGTACATAGTTTAAGACAATCATACATTATCTGATCTAAAACAGCAGCCCTTCCAAGACTAGGCAAGCTGTATACTACTCCATAACCCCTAGCCAGCCTTAATTGTCAACCTTTTTTTTTTTTACACTTGGCAGCTAAAAACATGGCATCAGTGCAACCTCATTACATCTGCAGACTAATATAAGTGGACAGAGGCCAAATTGAGAGTTTACATTCATTTCATCATATCATGTTATTTCTTCTTACCTTCGAAGGAAAGGACGATTCTTGGCAGAGGCTGTGGGACGCTGAAGACCCCAGTGGAGAGGAGGAAGAGAGCCAGTGTGATGGCTAATGCCAGAGGTGGCCTGGCCAACCCCCCCGGCCTGCCCATGACTGCACTGCTTAGGACCAGTCACCGCAGCCTGTTGGGGGTGTTAGAAGGGAAAAAGCAAAGATTTTGAATACATGTATCCCTTATTTACGAACATAAAACATGTGTAACATGGCAAAATCCTTAGCATCAACTTCAGTGTGTTTCTGGTTTTGTCTCTTCTGCTAAAGCTAAGCAGAGACTAAATGGTAAAAGGTCTTATACTTGTATAGTGCTTTCTATGCATTGCAGGACCCTTAGAGTGCTTCTATTTGGCCATTCACACTCCCAAACGCTCACACACTGGTGACATCACCGGGAGTAACTGGGGGTTCAGTGTCTTCCTCATGGACACTTTGACATGTGGACTGGACAAGCCGGGAATCGAGTCGCTAATCACCTGGTTAGGAGACAACCCACTCTACTCCCTGAGCCACAGCCGCCCCAACCATGGCAAGCTGCATGAAGATGTTGGGGCAAAACTGAGTAAAATTTGGTTGAACTATTGTTCAGCTATCTAATGGTTAGCATTCATTTTTTAATGTGCTAATGGCTAAATGCTAAATGATGCTACAGTGGGAACATTTAGGAGAACCTTACTACATGTTGAAATACTATCATTTACTATATCTTTGCAGATGCACCCATCTTAAATATGGATAAGTTTAATGTGCACAAAAGAGCTGCTGGAGAAACGCTCCCCTCAGCGTCCTCTTTTTCCTTTTTCATAACAGGACAAGAGCAGCTCAATTATTGATAAATGCAGGTATAGCACTGCCTTAGGGTGCAAACTCCTGCAATGCAAACTCCACTGCTAAGAAAGACTTGGCTGCTTAAACCACTTGAAATGCCTGCAACTCTACCTATGTTGTACAAAACCACATTACAGTAAATATAAAAATTACATTTACTCAAAAAAAAAAAAACAGCTTTTGTGAGAGGGTGGCTCCCTGCACTCATAGCTTATAGATGTGCAATGAAAAATTGATGGCCAAAAGATCAGAAAGCTGCATGAGTGCTATAAAATTTTCAGTTTGGAGTGTTGTATACAAAAAAGGTATGAGATGTGGGTGTGTGACGGAGTGAAGTATGACAGATATACAGTACAGATTAAATTCTGCAGCTCTATGTGCATAAGGATACCAAAGAAAAAAACTGCACAAGACCTCTTTTGCTGCATTTGGAAGAAAGAAAACAGCATGAGGTTTAACCAGCCGGGCCGGGTGCTGTACTGCAGCCCCTCTCCTGCTGCATCACACACCCTCCCCCAGAGCATCCTTTAGCTTGGACAGCCTCCTGCAGCTATAGCCCCAAGGCCCTTGCCTGTGTCCTGCTCTAGCTTCTGAGCCCATTTTTCAAGAGACTGGTTTCCCCAAAATACAAAAGTCTTTTGTGTTTTGCCTGTAGTCGTATCTAGTCATGCTGAGGTCTTTGCCTTTATCTCAGTACAGTGGAGGTAAATAGAGAGGTTTCAAATGAAGTCTCAAGTCTTCACAGGCAAACTACAGGTAACCTGCAAATTGTTCAAGTCTCTGAATGTTGACCATAAAGATGCCACATCATTTATGTGCAAATATTCAGTGTGATTGACCGTGCTAGACTTACCTCCTGATAAGTTGACAAGATGATTTATGGCAAAGTAATGTGAGGTTTTAGACTATTGCCTAATTTTGATTCTCTTGTCTGATGTTAGAATTGGGATACCACCAAGTGTGAAAAAATGTGAACCTTCAAAGTGTTAAACATCCACAGCTACCGCCCTCCCTGCATGCCCGGAGAGGGGCTGATCCCCCTGGGAGAGGCTCTGGCATGGAAATGTTGCTCTCACAGCTGCTAAACTCATCGTCAAGGGAATTAGTTCAGAGCATCTCATGACATCCCAGGGGGTCATGTTTAGACACTTCCTTGGTTTCACAAACATCTCACTAAAGACACGAGTGCGCTCACCACCACTGTAGTGCTCGTCCGGATTAAGAGGTCTCCTGGTAAAAAGTAGTGTTTGTTATCATGAGCAATAAAATAATAAATGCTCAAATTAAATTTAGTTGAGCTCTTCAAAGTTCCAGCACATAGCGTGCCAGGAACCTCTGTGACGGCATTTAAATGTCTCGCTACAAAAGGAGGTCAGCCTGAGTCACTTTGGTTTAACAATAATTATGTTTATCGTGCATTCCTTGGCCGATTGCCTGATGAATTTTCCATCTCGTTACTTCAGAGCTGCTGCTCAAAACTTGATATTGATGAAAGTCGAAAACCACATAGCTGTGAAAGCAAGTAGGTTTCCCCCCATATTCCAGACTCGGTCTGTGATTGTTTGCCTCCCATCTGCTCCTGTTAATACCTTAAAAGACAAATACAATTCAGCTATGAGATTTCATTAAATTTAGAGTTGATAGCTTGAATTATTTAGTGTTTTGGTAGCATTGTTCTTTGTCTAGTGAACAAGAATCAAGTTGCTCTCTGTCCCGGCTCTAACAGGACAGTGTGTGTTCATACCACACCCTGTCATTCAGTTGTCAGCAGCTCGGTTACAGCCACACGTTCCTTCACACACACATAGACCCACACCCACACACACATCTGACAGGCGTGGGTAAGACTGTGTATTTCAAATGCCTAAACTTCCAGCCAGCTGATTAAATAAAGTGTGAATCCTCTGATCACAGCGCTCAAACCCTGTAATTCTGTACAATCCTCTTCTCATTATTAAACACGTTCTTTTTATAGTAAAAGGCAAAAGGTCGGCTGAATCTTAAAGCAAACTGGAAACATTTTAAATGTAATAAAGTTGTGTCAAATGTTCAATGAACCAAAAAACTATTAAAAACCACTGAATGACAGTTTTTAATTAGCTTCAGGATGCCACAGTGATTTCAACAGTCATGACTCATTCAGGAATTTATACTATATATAAAGTAGAGCATGTGAGGGGAAGCCTGACACAACAGTCTGATGTAACACTGACCGTGATTTAGAAGGCAAAGTAAGAGAAATTTATTGTTTGGCAGCCTCTACAACAGTCTGGGTTTACCTCAGCTATCCTCACCAATTCTCACTGGTGGGACTCTGCACCTGTTAGCCCCAAGCCCACCACCTCCTTTGCATCCTGCCTCGGTACGGTACAGTACAGTACAGTAAAGCAGGCAAACCCTCTTCCAACAGAGACAAGATCAAGATTGGTTCGGTACTTACCTTTCAGGGTACTCCTCTGGTGCTGGTCCCAGCTGAAGAAGCCAGGTTCCAAACCAGACCTGGGTCTTATTTATCCCCTTAAAACACCTTGTTCCCAGTTTCCTCCAGTGGCACCAGACAGGGAAAGTGCGGCTATTCCATCTAAGAGCTCACAGGGCAGGCTTGACTGAGACAGAGAGAGAGAACACGGGAGAGATGAGAGGAGAGAGGGAGGAGAGTGAAAAGACAGAAAGGACTGGTGTCCTATTACACACTCTCCACAGAAGTCCCCGTCCTCCCCCTCCTCCCCACCCCTCCCTCCCTTCCACCGTCCGCTTCCCTCCCTCCGTTAACTAGACAGCAAACAGATCACTTTAACACATACGGCTCAGAACATCTGAGCCGGAAAGGTCAGATACATGCAGGACTGAGGCTAGTTTTCATGTAGGGATGATCAGGTAACCATTCTAAAAATATTTAATTGGCCTTCCTTCACATGAAATCAGACCATTTTCCATCCATTTCTATTTTAATCCTCTAACTGAGTGTCGGCAGTTGTTTCACACTAATGTAACATCTTGTAGGGGTTTACTGTAGCCATTTTAAATTAGGCTACATTAAACCATGCAACAACATTACAGTTCAGATTTTGAGTTTCACACTGAAAATGGTTAAACTCTGATTAGAAGTGAAAGATTTTCTTGCCTAGATATTTCATTTTGGATTCAAGTGGTGGACTTAACAATCATGTAGTTGCCATTTCAAGAGCCACACAGCTAACATGCAAAAAAAAAATAAAAAAAATAAGGTAATTCTGTTCTTCTGCCAGTGCCTTCCTTCATAAACCGCCTTCACCATTTAGTATGTTCAAACATCCTCCTTCTTGCTGAAATGAGGTAAAAAAGCTATATCTGAAGCATGCCTGTATAAACACAAACACTCATTCCAATCCACATTTGTAGTTGCAACCTAAGTCCAAACCAGGGGAGTTTTGAAAGACTTGGCTGGATACATGAATGCTCCCAGTCAGTATGTGTATTACCACATGTTTGCCACTGGAAACATGCCTTTGATTGAACCCATTTCCATACTAAACTCTAGCAAGTTTGAAATTATGCCCAGTTTGCATTTTCATGAATGGATGCATTTGTGTTACTCCTGAGCTCAGTGTCATGTCACTCCACTATAAGTCCGAGCCAGGACGGGAAGAATTTTACACTTTAGTGCTCCGGCTCTGAGGTGAAATTAGAGCTT
>NW_018128058.1:360554-413894 GCF_001952655.1 Monopterus albus | reverse complement strand
AAACATCTGACAGAGAGAGAAAGTAAAATGCGGGATCAGACAGGAGGAAATAATTACCCCCCTCTCGTTGACAATAGAGCCTGATTTACACCTCTCCAATTAAAGTGTCAGGATTGTCCCACTAGAGCAATGGAGTTTTTTTTTTATTGGGCCTGATTGCATGCTCATCACTGGTGAAGAAGAAGAATGGAAAGATGTGGGTGAGAGCAAAAAAGAGAAGAGATGTAACCTTTACTATCCCACCAGCAGAGCTTCAACAGTAAATTAACTTAATAACCGTGGTGAACAGTAGAGCGTGTATCCAGGCGACACAGCAGACAGGTGTAATGTCTGACAGGAGGCATAATTATACCGAACTGTGTCTTACAATAAGTGATTACAGCTCCTCAGGAAAAAAGATGTTTTCCAGGTTTATTCCAAAACGATTCGTCTCAAGTCTCGCTCAAGCAGCATCCAACCCACAGAGTCTTTGTTACACAAATCACAGCTGGTGAAGTTTTCACTTCTGGATGTTTTACCCATGCACACATACACACACCTTTGAGTAAGCTGTCCCCTGTTAGCACTGCAGCTGCTACACGTTTGTCACACTGGCGTTCTATGAGCAGGCCCTGCAGTGCTCCTCGCCATATCACATACAGTATCTGCACTTGGTAAGATGCTGTCTAGTCACGGGATCAACAGGCACATACACATACATATACTATTTAGTCATAGTAACATTTCATTTTGGGTCACTGCTCACACGTCTTTCATGGCTTTGGCCCAAGTCTGCCTTTGAAATACATGAACTAAACAAAGTGAATTTATTTTCTATAAAGCTAAAAAATGCAGAAAGCTCACAAGTTTGTTAGCCTTGAAAAGTTCAGCCTGACCATGGTTCTTTTGTGGTTTGCATGTTTCTGAGGTTTACAATTTCCCCCAAATCAGTGAGAAAGTGATCACAGGGTTCAAAGGTTTGGTAGGACTACAACTAACATATATTATTATTATTATCAATTAATTAGATGTTGCCCTGATTTACTGACTGAAAGAAAAAAGGCCATCATCATTTCCCAGAGCATAAGGTGATACTTTCAGATGACTTGCTTTGTTCAAGCAAAAGCAGTAAGTCAGCATTTTTAAGAAGCTGGAATCTGTAAATGTTCCAT
This sequence comes from Monopterus albus, assembly GCF_001952655.1. Lineage (NCBI taxonomy): Eukaryota > Metazoa > Chordata > Actinopteri > Synbranchiformes > Synbranchidae > Monopterus > Monopterus albus. The sequence goes on along the minus strand of NW_018128058.1, from coordinate 412,743 downwards.
GTTTTCTCATTAACTAATACTGTCATGCTTTCTGTGCTATCCTGATGGTTATGGAGGTGAAGCCAATGATAGGCCATGACAAGGGGATTCCCAGTTATACTGACATTTACTGGGCAGTTTGTTGTACACTTACCAAAGTAACAGGGTCCAGGTTATTAGCAGTTGGAATATGGTTCACCTCTTCGTTTGGGCTGTCTCTGATGTCTGTCCCGGGCACAGAGGACTGTTCTACTCTGCATCCATGGAGATAGACAGACAGCAGACAACTGTTTTTGATAAACTCACTTTTGCTACCATGCCCACAAACCACACAAATCACATTGCCTGAAAGCTTTGTAACATGAGTGAAATAGCTGTGCCTGATATGATTTTCAACAAAATGTTCAATTATACTATTAAAATACCTTAAAATTACATCTGCATTCTCCTTTACTGATGCAGAACCTAGTCATAACTTACAGATATTTTTCATTTCTGTTGACAGGTCTACTCTGACTGAGTTTAATGAAATATCCAACATTGTCCAAGAGCTTTTTCTTAAAATAAAGCTCCATTAAATCCACAACTTGTGAAGAGGGCAGTCCACGCATTCCAGGCAATGCAACATCGCTAGAAATCTGAAGTGGTTGCTTGATTATGATTACTGAAACACAGAGGAAGGCAAGCAGGGTGTCATTTTACATCCTGCTGTGTGACTGAATCTACAGCTGACTGGTGTGATGCACATGTTTCTTCTAGAAATCAAACCAGATTAGTTTTCCCATCAGGGCAGCTGCTCTGACTTTACATATGTTTACTCCATCTGGGGCTGATGCTTCTGGAAAAACAAAAAGGCAGACTAATGAATAATGGGACTGCTAATTAGCCGCTGAGCACCAAAAGACAGATTTGATAAATGCTAAACATAAAAAGGCGACATCCTTCACTTTCAACAGCTCACTCAGACACTAATCGAAAGGTTTTAAGTGAGGGACTGTGTCAGTCAACCCTCCATGTCAGAAATCTGCCTGCACCTCTTTCTTTGTGTCTGAAGTTGTCAGCTGGAATCCCTACATTAATGGACAAGTACAGTGCTGTGAAGCGACGGGATACACACGACTCTTTGCTCTGTAATTTGGAGTGATTGGGGTGTAAAAGTAAGGCGGAGTGTGACTTTCTCTGCTACAACATGATTGCCATGCTACAGAAACCGAAGGTCCAGCACAGATCAGAAGGAAAGCATTAAGATGAAAAGCGAGAGGACGGACAAGTTGGTGATGAGCTAAGGACAGAAAGCAATTAGAAAACTCATTAAAGTGACTCATTTGTCTACAAACATTTCTTCCAGTGAAAACACAGCCAGACTCATGTGCTGCTACTTTGGTATGGATCTAAAGGATATAGAATTTTATTATTATCATCATTTCCCATTTTCCACAATTTCTTAAACAAAGGAAAAACTAAACCAAGAGGGGACCCTTATAAACCTGGCTCAATCAAACAGGAGCTTTAAATACATACCTTATAATTAAAACAGATTTTTAATTTAGGATTTTAGGTTAAATTAACACAATAATAATGCAGCAATAACATATGTAAGCAAGAGTTGCATCTACTAGAACATAAGGAAAAAACTTACCAAATGTTTGCATTGTTTCCAGCCTTACCTCACCTGGTATAACCCAGATCCCCAAATCCAGATGAACTGGGCTTGTTTGTATGAAACACCTGAAAATGGGAGCAACTAAAAACAATTAAAAGTATAAATATTTTATGCTTAGGAAAAATGAAGAGGAAAGTGTTGTTCCTGAACAGGAAATTGAGTGCCATAGCTTGAAAATGGCCAGCGGGGAGTTCGTCCGTCCCTGTTTTATCTGACTCTCACATACTGTACATCTCCTCTCCCATTATTCCTGTCTACCTCACTTCCATCTCAGTGGGTGAGGAAATAAATCAAGTTAAAAGTTCTCTACCCGAGGCATTAACTTCCATAGGTGAACTAATGGAATCTGGTTATGATTTATCTCACTTCCTGCTTCTTGTGTATACTGAACATGCCACTGAGCTCTACAGTTCAACACGGAGGTCTTAATCAATTTAACAGACTCAGAACACCATCCACATCAACAGCTTTATTAGTCCGTCTAATAAACCTAATGAACACACACACAAAACAATCACTGCTGTGGTAGCTGTGGTTTTATTGGAGGCAGCTTTACAAGCCTCATGTTGGACGTTTATATTGATTACTGGTCTCTAAGTAATTTTCTCTGTATATGGCAAAGCTCCGCAATGATATTTTCTTGATGCATGCTTTTGATTTCCTGACACATTCTTGAGGTTGAAGTGCTTTAAATCATCCATCTTTAGGGATCAGCAACAACGCTTCCAAAAGATTACGTGCAGTTTTAGGTTTCCCCTGGACAAGCTTCCAAGCTAGAGAAACAATGTTTTCTCCACATTGCGTGAGGCTGTATCATACCTTTATGAAGTGAAATTATTCAGTACACCTCCTTTTCATGTCTGCATCATTACATCACATATCACAAAAGAAAAAAAAAAATCAAGCCGTCTTGTACATAATTTCAAACTGCTGACACTGGTGGTATTTTGGAAACTTTGAAATCTTCTCTGATGTTCGTGCAGTAGTAGAAATATGACAAACCCACAGTAGTAGAAATATGACAAACCCACTGGTGTAAAATGTAGCTAAACTGATAATACAATTCATAAGACAACAGAAACTGAAATAGAGCAGGTTTTTGTCAAATTAGCCTTTCATAAGGCTGGACAGTGTTCAAACGAGCAGCAGAGGAACAGGCCTGTGTAGCAGGGATTTTGAGAAAAGTGAAATTGAAAAGTGCTGTGAGACCAGTGTTGGGTATGTGGATATTTGGCTCATAGTCTGGATAAGCTGATCACTTTGGAATTAAACACAATGAGACAACTGGCCCTAGAGATTCAGATTTTGGAACAAGTGATTGGACTCGCGCAAGCAACAGCTGCTTGGAGGAGAGTCTTGGAAGCAAATCCCTGGATCTGCAGGGCGGTGGAAATACTGTAAACATAACAGTTTTGAAAAGGGCTGTTGGAAAGGTGAAAATGTTGAGTATCATTTCAGCTTGTTGAATATCTGATGATAGTTACTGAGGCGGTCGTGGAGTTGGGCCTGAGACAACAGCTTGGAAGGGATTCAGTCCAAAGAGGAGATTTAAATTTGAGTACAAAACACAGGGCATGTAGGCCAGCTGAGACAGCAAGAGTGCAGTCCAGATTGTCGCTTGAAGAAGTTGCCGGCTAACCTTAGAAAACAGAAGTATGCTTGGAGGTTATGGGGTTGTCATATGTACTGTAGGGTGCAACAAGCAGCAAGTGGAGTGGAGCCAATCACTCATACAGGCTTCAGAGGAATACGAGAAGTGGCAACACCAAAACAGTGATGGCTAAAGAAGAGTGCGGCTCTGCATGTAGGGAGCCCCAGCAATCCTGAGAACACAGGATGATCACTTAGATTTAATCCAGAGGGAAGAAACCACCTCCTTGATGTTGAAGAAGACAGCAACCAATTTTACTCCATGTTGTGTTGATAGATAGTGCAGTCTTAGAGGATTTCCTGAGCAGATGGCAGGATGTTAAGATCAGGGAAAAGCTTTAGAATCGAGAAAATTAGGCCTGTCAGGTCAATGATAAGTCTTTCCTTCTCTACTGGCAATGTTTCTGCCACGGCTGGCTTAATACACAAAACAGTGCTGCTGAATGAGGCAGACTGTTTTCAGGAGTTCTATATGTGTGTTGAAAAATGAGCACAGGTGAGGTGCCCTTTGGTTGGCTGGTAATAAAAGGTGACTTTGCACCCCTTTCGATTTCAATACACAGTAGGTTACAAGATGCATTCGTTTCCGCTCACATGCATGAGTGCAGTCTACAACTTGACTCAATTTTGACTTGAACTTGACGTGCATGAACTTGAATTTTGACACTGAACCAAAAGAAATGGTTATAATGGTGCGTGACTGGAAGTGAATGCAGGAAAAGAAAGTCAAGGCAATGAGATGATGAGCGTAGCAGCAAAACAGACTTGAAGATTGAGCTGTGTAAGATGGCACATTAAGATGCTTCCACCCATCCAGCTTTGCATTCTCATTCAACATCATCATCACGGAGGTGCATCCATTCCATTTTGGCCCGTCAGCTACAGCTCATTAACTTGTCATGCCGGGTCCCATCTTGTTATTGTGCCTTCTGCTGTACTTTATTGAATTTCACCCCTCATTTCCCTGAATTGTCACTGTGTCTATCGTCCTCCATCTCTCTGCCTCTCTTTATTTTATTTATTTATTTTACAGTGACAATACTATCAGACGTGCATGCAGGTTGTTTCAAACATAAAACATCCCTGCATCTTGAAGTACCCTAGACAAACAAGTGAGCATAGAAGACAACACTTGGAAACTTAATAAAGTAATGCACCTCACTGTTTGAAGAAGAATCAGATGGTAGGAAAAGTTCATTTTTCTTATTTTATTTTACATTCTGTCACATCAGATTAGCCTCCAATTAAAGTCTCAGACTAGTGAGACAAATATTTGCTTCCACAGTGATTACTTTGAGACTAAACACTCTCAGAGACCAATACAAATGGGATATCACATATCATTTGGAGAAAATCCTCAAATGGGAAATCAAATAAAACCTTTTCCACCCCAGCGCCATTTATCATTATTTACGTGACTTCGGGACAGTTCAGGATGGAGCCAGAGATAAACGACTGCCCGAGAGGCCACTGAAATTTGTTTAATCTTCTTCATCTGAATTCCATTAATCTGACTGTCATTGTGGATCACAGCTATGAGTTTAGATCTCCAAGCAACTCTCCTCTGCAGGAATTTCAATTAGGTTGAGAGGGGGATTCTCCATGGAGCTTTTCTTGTCAATCAACTCAGGACAACCAGGTTACTCAATAGTTGCCACTGGTTAGATGTAGTTGATGCCAGTAAATATTTTGTGGATGTTCCCAACTTTACGGAGACCACGTCAGTGTCAGGTCAGAATGGTGATGATTTTCCAACTGAGCCGTCACTGATGCTCAGGGATCAGCTACCTATGAGTTCAGATGAGGAATCTGGGTGTACTAAGATAGTGGCTAGTGTTGAGTTGAGGATCAGGTTGCAGAAGCATGCTGGTTAAAAAAAAAAACCCCAGACTGGCTAATGTAGGTGTTTGAGATAAAGGCTGTGAGGGTGAAACCAGTCAGCACCTTAACCACTGTGCTCCAGCTAAATAAATGCTTTAATATAACCACTCTCCTGACCAGCACTGTAAGAGTAAATGGAAGTCCTGAATGTATATAAGGCCAAACAAAGAGTTGCATATGCACAAAGTATTTAGGCTAAAAGAAGCTAGAATAATCTATCTTGGACAATGTAAACACCTGAAGTTCCCTTAAGGCTCATTTTCACAGTCATTTCAAACACTAGTGGACAGCTAAATGGGACTCAGTCATGGCACTGTTTGGAGTGTGAAGATGGATGTTTACCTATAACAAACCCGCATTTTCAACTATCTTGTATCAAGAATTTTACTGATTTTTCAAAGGTAAGTTCGGCCTGCCTCAGAAGCTAAAACTCAGATGATATACAACCTCATTAGGCTGAAAGCCAAGGCCTGTCTAGAAGCATAAGCCTCAACTGCTATCAATTTATACACATAAACAGATTGTTCACAGATTCACAGAAGCCACAGCCCCCACATGCTACCTGCATTATGAACAGATGTGCCAGGAGCCCTTGATTTAGCGACACATGATGAATGGCTGAATTTCACCCAAGACCAAGGGTCAAGTCATATCCCTTACCCACCCCTGGCTTTAGACACAGACGCATGATGTCAATTCCCATGTGTTGGGACTGGTAGGTGACTGCAAACCCTTTGACACACCTAAGGCTTCCCTACGGGAGCTGCAGTCCAAGCAACCTCTCGGCACTCACCATGAACCCTTCATTCCCAGATACACACCTCCAATTATCCTTCCCCAGAGGAGCTGCACACTTTCTTCCATTCACCTTCACCTGTCTACCACCAGCCCCAGGAGACCCACCAAAGCCACTCACCTGTGGAAGGAATCACACAGTACAAGGAGAGGTTCAAATTATGTCTCAGCTTGAAGGTCATAGTTTCTGTATGTCCTGGCCTTGTAACTCCTGCTGCACAGCAGCTCCTTTTCATTACACGGGCTCACCGCTGAGTGAATACACTCCTCAAAAAAGGCACAGCTGCACTCTTGCACTTCCACTAAAACTTTTTTCAGAAACATAAAAAATTATCTCTTTCAATAGCAACTAATCTAGCAACTGCTTTAAAGATGAATGAAAACCCCTTTTGGATTCAGCAGATGTTGAATTTATAAATGTGTAATCTGTGTAATTACTGGATAAAAGCCGATCTCATGCAGCTGTTTTTACAGTGGCTCACATTGAGGCTCTTCTCTGCTCATTTTCCACTTTTACAGCATTCTGGTTTTGTGTTTCCTCTACATTAGTGTCAGCTAATATTCACCAACAAATTCCATTCCTTGACAAAAACAGTTCATGGCTAATCACTATTTCTTTGTTTATGTTCAGGTTTGTACATTTACATAAATAATAACACCACATATCTGACTTTATCTTATGAACCTATTCTCAGTAAATACTCAGGCTCATCATAGATGTTTATATATTGTGCCAACCTACATCCACATAATGTCTAAAATCAGTGTGACACATGTGGTCTCTGCACCTCAGCTGTGTTGCATTCCAGTAATTAGTAACTGGTTTGTCGCTGCACACAGCTGGGGTGCATCCTGATGATTACTTTTTCCTCCCTATTTATACCTCGGGCAGACGCTCTGCCGTTGCCGGATCATTGCGACTTGCGAGATGTTATGGACTATACTTATCCTGTGTAAGTCCAAATAAGTTTATGTGTGACCCGCATGGTTTAGACGTGTTTAGATGCTACGCTGACAGTTCCTGTGCGTTTTTGGCTTGACCTATTCACGCTATTCTGCGGTTGGCTATATGTCCTTCTATCGTCCACGCTGACAGTTTCGGTGCGGTGAATTATATTGTGTACGTTGGTTCTTTTGTTCGCCTGTCCGTCCACATCCTCTGTTATCCCAGTTCCTATCAGTGTATGTGTACCTGTTCGTCCTGGTCTCCTTAGTTGTCCTTCCCTTATTGTATGTATTATGGACCCTGTTATGTTGTCACTTTGTTGTTGTTTTACATTAAACCTCCCTTTTTGTACTAGCACCTGGGTCGGCTATCTTGAGTCCCACCCCTAGTTCTCACTAACCATAACACATTTATCAGATTAAAGTGCCTGAATGGCAGTAACAGGGACAGTACATCAGGCCTGTGTCACCCATCACTTATAAATTGGGGCTTTTGTAAACTTCCTGCTGTTTTATATGCCTCCTGAGGTCAGGGGTCAACTGAGGAGCATGACTAACAAGATAAATCAATGTCTGAAAGCATTCTGTTTTTGCCATAGCAGAATTCACTTAGTTTTAATTTGCTGTAAAGAGCCTCAGTTGACCGTGTTGTGACTCATCTTGATAAATGGGGTTTTTAATAGTGAGCTTATATATAAACTCTGCAGACACTGCATTACCCCAAAGTGCTGAGACGAACACTTGCTTAGAGTTAAATCACAAATGACTGGTATATTGTAATATGCTAGTTTCTTCTTGGTTTGACATTTTTGACATCTCTTGGCCATTTTGATTTCTATTCCTTAGCCCAAAGCCTGCTAAATGTCGATATAGGCAACTCTATGGTAACTATCAGATTGATATGAAGTCTGGTACAAACTGTAGCTGTAGCACAGCCTCACAACGCTGCTAGTGTGAGTGTGTTCTATGGTTGAAGATGTATAAATAGCCAATTACTTGCTAATACTATTGCAACAAAAACTTTATAAAGTTATAATGTTCCAGACGTTGTGTTGTCTGCTTGTTAAAAAACATCCAGTGTAAACTGTCAGTGTGTTCTTGTCTTACCGGCCATGTGAGCAAACCTTAGCACTACTTCTTCTTTTCTAGGACAGCTGTACTGATTTCAGTAAAGCAGCATAAACTAGAGGATGTGCCATTTGCACTGAATGAAGTCATACAGATGGTTGACATGCTTTATTAACATAGCTCATTGCTTCAGTGCCTGTTATTTATGTGTGCCTTTCCTTCAGTCTGGAGACCCCTTCAGACCTGACCACTTAAACCTTGAGTGACACGCTGATTGAGGCCCAGACAGTTTAATCAATATGCCCAGGATTAATAGTAAAATGGTCTCATCTGAATGCCCGCTACCTTTTATTATTGTAATGGTATACTTGCTGGAAAGAGACAGTGGCTTTAAATAAACATTTTAGGCATAAAAGGGGGCTCCTGAAATGTCTCTACTCTCCTTCTCAGTTTAAATAAGAAAAATAATTACAGTTTTCCTACAAGTATCTTCTGCTAGTTTAAAAAGCTTATACTACCTTCCAGAAAATGACAGCTCCAGCCATAGAACCCAACTATTTTTATCATTACATTCAAGCACTGATTTGCATCCTCTGCCTGCGTGGTACTGCAGCACGAGGTGTAACCACCGGAAATAAGATTTTCCATTTTTCTTATCTCCTCTGATTTGAATCACTCACAATGCTGAGCGTAATACCTTCTATGTTTGAAACTTGAATCACATTGAAAAATTATATTGTAGAAGGATGATGGAGTATAGCTATGACTTCATTCACATATGGCTGTCTGCTGCTGTGTCCCTGCTTTGTTTTATGGAAGAGGCTCTTTGCAGCAAACAATCAGGCCACCACAGAAATTAGAAATATATGTGAACAAGGGGCAATATTCATTTGGAATTTGGAGGATATTCAAAGATTTGGAACAAACACATGCTGACACTTCAGACAAATACTCCAACATCCATCAGCCCCTCAATTTTCAATTTGAGTACCAATCATTACTTGCCAATAGAAGACAAATCATCATCAACTTAAAATGGAGTCGCTCAGAAAGTACCCCCCCTCCAATGATTTGAATTGTTTGTTTTGTGTCTGCCTCACAATGGTTCAATTACAGTCAGGCCTGTGGCCTGTCAATTCCAATTTTCTTGATTACTTTTGCAGGCTGACCTCCTACACATGTCTAAATATTCAAGTGGGGATGACTTCAGGTCCAATTCAATAATCAACCTGAGTATAGATCTACAGACCTAAAGAAATGCTCCAGTCAACCCCCATGGGGCCAGCCAGGCTTTAAGGAAATGAGAAGGAGGGGAGCAGCAAGGGGCCACATAGAGCCTAGATGTTTAATTGGTTTGATCCACGAAGTCCAACAGGACTGTCTCCACCTCAAGGAGATGAATAATGTTAATTAGCTGAGTGAATGATCTGAAATCCTCACAGGTAATTTCATCCAGGGATCTGATTGATTAGGTCAGCACTAACCATTGGTTCCCAGGGGGGTGCAGGGTGGACATCTTTGTCTAAATTCCCCTTTTGAGTTGGGCATCCATCTCTCACAGGTGGGTCTGCCCATTTAGCAGGAAGTGCGGTCACTTAGCTGTATCTCCATATGCACCTAATGACAGGCACTGTATTGTTAATGCATGTCAGTCAGCACATAGAACAGATTTGGGTGGCTGTGGCTCATGAGGTAGGGCAGTCGTCTCCTGACCAGCAAGTTGGTGGTTCGACTCCCGGTCTCCCCGCATGCCTAAGTGTCCCTGAGCAAGACACTGAACCCCGAATTGCTCCTGGTGGCTTGACTAGCGCCGGTGCATGGCAGCTTGTCGTCATCAGTGTGTGAATGTTGTGTGTGAATGGGTGAATGGTGTATCATCTTTGTAAAGCGCTTTGGCCAGTGCAACACACTGTGAGAAAGCGCTATATAAAATACAGACCATTTACCATCATGTCAGTATTGACAGTAGTGGAAATGATCACTTGAGGGATCCATCAGCGACCCAGCTTGAGGGACCAGTAATCTGACTAATAAAAATCCCTGAATCAAATTCTTTGATCTGATGCTTCATGTCATCAAAGAATTATTGTACAGAGGACAAGTGCATTACAGTAATCACAGAAAGCCATCAGTATGTTTTCACTGAGCTGAAAGGGGAAAAGCAAGAAAAGACATGCAGTGAAAAATTAACAGCCATTATTTATGGAGCAATTCTACTGGGTTTGAAAGCAGCCAAGTTGCTGCTGTACTTTGCCTTCACCTTTGAAGCATCATCACAAAGTTGACAGCTGCCTGACGTCTGTTTACTAGTGAGATTTGCCATTGAAACATGATCAAACAAGACGTCAGCCATATTTTATACAATAAGATTTGATGCGGTTTTTAATGATTGTTTATTGTTAGTGTGACTACATATTTAATAAAAGCCGTCTTTCTGGTAAAAGATAGCCTGAATTTTTAATTTGAAGGCACCAGGCTATAATCTCATCTCATGATTGTGTAAGAAAATCGCTTACAGGCGTATCTGTGTGACAGCAATAAAATCAACAGCAGCCTTGTAGCTTATTGACATTTGCCAAGAACACAAACAAAAGTGAACAGAGGCAGGGTGCAGCAGTCAGACAGCGGGACAGGAAGCGTTGAGGCAGACGCTATGAGAGGGCAGACAATCGCTTTTCTAAGTGAAGCTGCTTATTAAATGCTTTTTGAACAGCAGCAACTGCAGTGATAGCAGAAAGTGCAAAAACAAAGGAGAATTTAGACTTAAACATGCTGCAGATACTGCTTTATTGGAAAAGCAAACTGAATACAAGCTGCAGCTAGTACACTCTTATTTCTATAAAGATCCAGTTTGTTGATCACCTTATTTTAGTCATGTTTGGTACAATTCTCATAATTTATTTAATGTAGAAATATCAACTTCATAAGCTAATTTATACTTATTTGTGTGTAGAGAGGAAACTACATAACACTGTGCGTCCTGCCTGTAGTGACCGTATACAGAATTCATGTGTCAGCATATATTATATTTGGGCATTTATGAAGCTACACTCCTGAGTTCTGTAATATTGATTCACTAAAATGGATTGCAGTGTTATTTATGGAGGTTTTTAGGCCAGGACCTGCACAATTAATCTGCAGTAGTAGCTATAATGGCAGACCAGTATTGATCGTAGACATCTCCAAGTACAGAGCCAGCCATGCACCGCATTATAGCTCACTAAAAATGAATGTAAACCAAGCACATGCACTTTGAGGTCAATACTAATAACAAGCCGTCAAAGTTCTCGTAATTATATATAGTCGGCCACAGTAACACAAGCGGTTTGGGTTGTGCTGTTTTTGTTTGATTATATGAAACACAATCAGGACAATGAAACACAGATGGTGAGAATCTGCCTGTTTTTCATGTGTTGAGCAGAATCTTTAAACCTGCTCTGGGACTCTGGGCACCACAACAAGACAAGGGCGTCCTGGGTAAAGTTGACTGGAGTTGGTGAGAGAACAGATGAGAATACTGACGGAATGCAATCGTATATGTGTATATTTATTTATCCCTGGAAGAAAACATCTGGCCACTCACTGTGACACTGAAAATGAAAGTTCAGAACTTAGAAAACGGCTTGAATGAGGTGGAAATATGAAATAGAGCCCCTGTCTGCTGTGAGGTGAGAGGGGCTTTGCTTCAGGAACATCAGCCCATCTTCCAAACTGAAAGCATCTGCAGGGCTACTCGGTGACGACGCACATCTGTTTCTTCAAACTGGACTGTCTGGATTTGTCATTTGTCTGGAAACAGTGAACCCCTGTCGAATTTTTTCTATCATTTGCTCCCCATTCACTTGTTTCCTTTCTGCCTCTTCTACATACAGTGCCTCTTCTAAGTGTATGGAGGTCTGAAAGGGAGTGGAAACAAAGATGTATCAACTTGGTATAACTGAAGAGTGTATACAGATGATATACAAATCAGATGGTGTGGAGAAATGAGAGTGTAAACATAGTTGGTATATGGCTCCCAGGGGCCCTGTACACATTTTCACAGCCCGTTTGACAACATACACAGGCAGCCTCTGGTGATTTGGCCCAGGCTCGAGTCCTCGCACACAACATTTGCTCTTTGACAAAAACTGCTATTCCCTATTCCGATGCCTCCTTTCCTGAGCATATTTATGCTAAAGCAGAACATCCATTACAAGCAAACTACAATGGCTGCAGAGAGTTAAAAAAAAGCCGCCAGACTGCTGATCCGCAGAGTAGTTTAATGATCCATTCTTCTCTAAACAGGGAAATGTGCCAGAGTGTACAGAGAGTTGAATTCATTTAACAGGCAAGTGTTTGAGTCTCAGGCACTGCTGTACCACTTCCCAATGATCCTGGAGTTCAACAGAAGCAAGGCTGAGAGAATCAACAAATGTTCATTTTCTAAAGAGGAAATCAAATGTTTCACTGTGTTTACATGATGGATTACACCCAGGAGACCCTTTTCTGAAGCTTTGGCAGTTCACTCAGGCCCTCATGCAGGCAGGATGTGGCCCCATGCAGTGCAGTCAGGGTCTACCTTTGGCCCACACTTAGATTTGCAGGTCTACATTAGCAGGAATTTTGGTTTTTCTGCAACCCACAATTCTGAATATCAGAGTCCTATGAAACTTCATATGAGAGTTCACTGCATATCAAAAGCATGCCTGCTAATGCGGTCCTGCAGACCTAACACACAAGGATTCTGTTACAAGGAATAAGTAATAAAACGGCTTAGTGGTTATGTGATGCAATTTTGAGACTCATCAGTCTTTCAATTATAGTGTAGTTGGGGTCAAAGAAAGCATTGAAGTGCAGTGATCTGGGGTCTCGCTCTCTTCCCCTCTCTGTCATAACATTTCATTTGCAGGCCATGAATTTAAACATGAGAAGAGACGTCTGACTGAGTCAAAAGGCCATCAGGGCACTTCAAGCCAGCACACACTTGTTACACATCTAAAGCACATCGCAGTAGGAATCTGATCCTCTGTTGTTTATTTGTTTAAATTGCTTCTGTTAATCCTATGAATCTTGAATAAATGACAAGGCTCAGCTGCATAGAGAACATGAGCTGGAAAGTGTAGTTTGTCACAGCCAACATTTCTAACAACAGTGACAACTTAAAATGTGAAAAATGGTTGTCTTGGCCTTTTGCCAAGTGGATACAATGCTGTTTGCTGCAAGGAGAGACGAGGGAGTACTTTACTACTACTGTGCTACGATCTAGTGAATACTATAGTACTTTAGCTTGCTTTAAAGCAGTAGTCACTCTTTCTTACCAACTGATGGCAGCACAATAAGCTGCAAACACAACAGTGGCATATTATCACCTACTAGAGATAGCAAACAGTCACTTTTTCACACACCCAACAGATATGGAGCAACATCGGACATTATTTGGGGCCATGTTTCTAGTAATCTGACAAGCCCAAGATTCATTCTCCTGTTAGTCCTTTATTAGAAGGAAATAGCAGCTTTTAGCTATGAATGAACCGGCTAGCTGCTAACCTTGTCTCTCACATGGTTAGTGATGGGTGGATAGTGCACAATGGGCAAAGGTGGGAACTAAAGAAGTGCAAATACTTCATTACTGTACTAATGTAGCTTTTTCAGACATCTGTACTTTGAGTTTTTATTTTTCTGACAACTTTTCACTTTTACTCCCTACATTTAAAAAAAAATATGAGGGCAATTATCTATTTTTATTTAGCACTTACTGCAAAATGTGCATGCCGCTGTAGTAGGTGACATGCTCCTTGTTTATAGTCTGCTAGCTTCTTGCACCTTCTTGGACATTTCACACATACGGTAAGTCTTGCTTCAGATGATGTAAAGACTTATGGTCATTTGAAGCAATATATACGCTGGTTTGGTGTTTTGTAATAAGGAAACACGTCACCCAGTGCAGCAGTGTGTTTCACTGATTTAACTGTTTTTAAACGACAACAAATGTTTATGGAACAAACAGATAAGCTAATCCAGGTTAGAGACTGACAGACTCTGAGTAGAGGAGGTTCATTGTTGGTTTTGTAGTCTCTGTATGGATATTGTTGAAAAGACTGTATCCTTTAAAACTTAATAACTGAAATGTATTCTCATTAGTCATTCATTTGCTTGTTTTTAAGTTCAAATGGTTTAATAATCTTGGATATATATTAATATGATGTGAGGTTCATTTATGTTTGCACAGAAACAGCTGATGTCCTTCGAAGGGCCACTTTATACTTTTAGTACAGTTTTTTAAACCTTTGAATCAGTACTTTTTACCAGATGGTTTTTTAAACACAGGAATCTATACTTCTGCACAAGTGTGTGTATTTTTGACATCTCTGACAATGGGTTTAGAGCTTTTGCTGCAGGTGGAAACAGGGATGTGGAAACAATGACTGAACCAAAATAATATAAAACCAAACATCCTGAGCTAAAAGACACAAATAGGCTAACCAGAACTGAGAGGATGCCAGAGTTGGGTGAAAATTCACAGTGGATTTGCCACCACAAGTGATGATTTTCACATTACACATCCTTATTTGTCCCATAATCAATGTAGAAATACTGATTAAATTAAACACAAGTTCCCCCCTCCAGTACTAAAAGATCTTTGGAGTGTCTGTGAGATAAGACAGACACAGTCTAACCAGGAACATCATCCACACACAACAGAATTATCAATCACTCATTCACTGTCATCAGGCTTTCGTGGGCTGTCCCCTTTGAGACTGCTCCACCTGCAGCTGGACTGCACCAGGCCAAATCAAATTAGGGACCTAGGGAGCTGTGTTGAAACACTGCATACCACAACTCCCATGTGAACCCTGCACCTTCTCATAACAATGTCTGATAAGAGTTTGGGAGAGTAAGGGAGAGTTCTCCTTTCTCTTGTGGCCTGCCAACTCTCTTCTCAAAAAAAACGCGATATGCTCAGTAAACTTTGTGGGATGCTGTAAACTATCTCAGAACTAGAATGGGAGCATGGAGAGGAAAATAACAAAACTGCTGACTTTTAAAGAATATGAATTCTGAATCCAAATGTAGCAGGACAACAATAGTCCATACAATAGTGTTTCATTTATCCTTTGCAATTTCCAGTCGAGTCTCACAGATGTGATGTTTTTGTGAAATACTGTGTTAGTTCTTGGAAGGCACAGCCTGCATTCAATCACAGTGTGTAATTGGCTCTCTGACACAGTGAGGTATATCACTCCCTGACTAGCACATCCCACCTCCATCCATCCACCTATTTATTTAATCCATCCATCTGCCGGCACCATCTCTCTGCTCGTCTCAGCTATTATATATGCCCCATTAGAATAACAGCTGCAAGAATGACTATGAAGTGCTTCTAGAGCTGTGGTTTCAACTGGTGACTTGCTGCAATGCCAGACCCTTGGAAGGTGCACAATCATAACCTTATAATATTTTTATTAGGTTCTAGTTCCAGACTATACAGGGTGGTGTCAGTTAACCTAGTATTAGCAATGCAAAAACCAGTAAAAAGCACCCAGTCAAGACACTGGCGTGACATTAGCTGGTGGGTGCATGTTGATGCGTCACCATGTTGATGGCTGCAGCTCATAAATCACATCTGGAGTTTCTGAGTCACAACCTTCATTCTGCATTTTATTCCTACTTGAAATGAAAAAGATTTGCCTAATAAAAAACCATTTGTGGGGGTGGCTGTGACTCACGAGGTAGGGCAGTCGTCTCCTGAACAGCAAGTTGGTGGTTTGACTCTCGGTCTCTCTGCATGCATAAGAGTCCCTGAGTAAGACACTGAACTTGGAATTGCTCCCGATGGCTTGACTAGCGCCATTGTGTGGCAGCCTGTTGTCATCGGTGTGTGAATGTTGTGTGTCATCTCCTATAAAGCGCTTTGGCCAGTGCAACACACTGTGGAAAAATGCACTATATAAACACAGTCCATTTATATATGAAAATGACATTTTCCACACATTATGTCAGAGGACATCCAAAGAAAAGAATCTGCCCTGTATGGGCTGATTTGTGCCACAGAAGTGGTTGTAATAGTGTAGCTGGAGCGTTTGATGCCTGGGTTTAAGATCCTGAAATATTTTTCTCATAATGTCCGAGGAGAGAACTTCAAGTTTTACTAGAAATCATCTGACTGACAGATGGAGGAAATCCTTTGAATATTTCAAAGGTTTTATTATGGCAAGTTTCCGTGCGCTCATTTAAAAACAACAAGGTATTGAATTCTTGAATTCAGTGCAGAAAAGAAAATATGACATCTCTTAAGTCCCTTTCTGTCAGCAGAGAGAGATCTGAATCATGAAAATGTGCCTGACAGCTGTGTGGAAAACATATGCAGCTGATAAACTTTAGTTGAAACATCTGGGTGTTGAGCTGGACGAGATCACAAAATATTTCTACTGAGAAAAACACATTCCAGATTTGATGAGAATCAGCTTCAATTAGGCCACCTCACATTCAAACATTCCACACACCCCCAAAAAAAGAAAAATAATCAGATTTGCCATGTTGCTGCAGCCCACACTTTGTGTCAGCATAACACATTTACTGTGATGAGTTCAGGAGCTCATCTAGGAGTCTCACTCCATGCATAAACAATAAACACTATATGGACTGAGGAGGACAGACAGCAAGAGAAGACTATTACACACTGTACTATCACTAAGTTCAGCTCCCCCTCTGGACCCACAACATCTACTCAAATCAATAACAAAAGTCAAAATGACTGATAACAAAAGTGATGATCAACAGGCAATCAAGTTTGGAAATGCTGCCACCTAGTGTCCAACCCGTCATTTATAATATGTACTCTGAGTTAGGAGAGGTATGAAATACAGATGTATTTTATGTCATATATATTCCTGTACCTTCACAAAATAAGCACATGAAATGAAATGTTACAGATAATAATGTTTAAATGAAAGAAAAGGAAAACATCCATCCATTATATATAGTTTATTTCTGAACAGGGTCGCTGGAGCCAATCTCAGCTGACATTGGACCAGAGACAGGATGCGCCCTGGACAGATTGCCAGTCTATCACAGGGCTGACATGTAGACAAACCACCACCATAAATGTATTTATATGCATATCTGATTTACAGTGAAATGAAATGGCTGGAATAATTTTCAAATACTTCACAGCAGTACATGCATAAAATGTTCCATGACTACCCCACACTGTGGAGTAGCGGGTGAGGACAGGTTATATTGCACCACATTATATTGTGCCCTAAGATAACATCTTAGGGCACAATATAGGGCACTTATAAATGCAACTTAAAGGGAGAACTATAGGAGAACACTGTTATCTTCAGGAGGAACAGTCACAAAGCTCGCATATAGACACAAAGTTGGGTTGAGAACAGTTTTCAGTGAAGAGCAGCAGTTCTGTCTGCAGCCACTTGGTGCTGCTGTCTCAACACGCTTTATGCTGCTGAGGATTATAAATGATATTTAGGAGTAATACACTGAACAGGTAAACTGTTAGGGACCCATTATTCATGAAGGACAGTAATTAAGCCCCATTTTTATTGCAATCACAGAAGAGGATCAACAGAAGCAGTGCAGTTAGTGAGTAACTGTAAAATATGGAAAATATCCCTCATATTTTACACACTGAATGTAGCTACAGAGCACAATTGAACTGGCTTAGCATATATTGCATGTATTACTCATCTGCTTTCAGTCTATGACAAGGTCTGCAGCAAGCAACTTGCACTTTTAAAGCAAGTTAAACTAATTAACTATATGGAAATACATTTCTTCCACTTCATTCCAGAAGTGAATACCAGCCCGAGTGGGAATGCTTCAATGAAAAGCTGTGCTGTCAGAATTGATACAGGGGGGAAAAAAACATCCTGTGCTGTACTGTTTACGTCTTTACGCTCTGTCAAGTAGCGGCCAGAAACATCCCAAAAGTCATCATCATCATCGTTAGAGCAGTGCACCGAGCAAAGGCTGGTTCTCTCAGAAGGAAACTCCTCAGTACAGTCTTCACCTCATCAGTCAGTGCCAGCAGCTTGGGCACTGAATGAAGGCTGACATGCTGAGAAAGAGACTGACAATACTGCCAAATAAATCCTGAGCATCAGATACACTTTCAGAAATTACAGTAAATGCTGTGGGGAATATACATATTGTTGGAGGAAATGACAAACACTGGGACAGCAAACCCTCCAAAGCTGGATGCAAGCATAAAAGCTGGAGTTGAACCAAAATATTAAAATGTATAAGCAATTGACTCAAGGAGGGAAAACAGCACAAACCAGATATATACTCCCTATCCACTCCAAGATGAGTGAACTGCATGAAAGCCTATTATGGCAAGTACCCAATTCCCAAAATAAGTGGGGAAATGGGTGGCTTTGAAGCAAACATTTTACACTTTTACAAATGAGCAATCAGGGGTTTTGATGTACACAGACTCTTAAGTACAATCTCTGGTTTTCAGTCATAGGGCTTTTACTGACAAATCAAATGAGCTGTGCAATCTTTTCTAGACAGCAAAGCATCTAATGCTGTTTACAGTTATTTGATGACAAAAAAAAACAAAAAAACAAGCTGCACAGCACTGGAGGTGACTGCATGGAGTAGCAACTTTGCATATATTTTTCAAGTAGGTGAAACATCAGTACAATAACAAAAGTCAGAATGTAAACTAAACTACTCTACACACACACTTGCAGTATTTGCAAGTAGTCAAGTGCTGATTTAGGGTGACTGCCAGTGTGCCAGTGCCTCCTAGGCTGCAACAACGTGGAGGTTTATAAGAACACAGTGGACTGTGCCTGACTTATGAGGCCATTCTGTGACTCATGGCTCAGTTAAGCTCAGATGCTTTATTGGCTTTATTTAATTTCTATATTCAAACAAATAAGTAGCATCAAGCTGAAACAAACTCAACTGGACTAGACCTGGATGACTGAGAATCTGCACAGATAAGTAGCATAAAACATTTACATTGAACGTGACAAACACCTGGAGGAGCTGAGATCAGTTATTTAATTATTAAAGTAATTAATTAAATTGATGCCTGTTTTTAAAAAAAAAAGCTTTCACAGACTTCTTCATTTCTGGAAATTGCCAATCCTAAAACCGGTTATAGGCACACTTCTGTCAAAAACTAGATGGGTGTCGTGCACTATCAGAATAAACTGAGTGAAAAATCTTGTCTACTAGCTTTTTCCCCACTCTTCACACTATTGTCTCACATTGCCCTGCAAAAACATTTTAAATTCATGAACCAGTACAGGATGGTAAAGCAATGCTATGTAGAAACAAACAAAAGGGGTGAAATCTTTGGGGAAACATTTTGCTTTCTTCTTTAATGTCTTAAAATTTTTATTGGCATTTAAGAGTTGCAGTGTGATTGTCAAGAATGGTAATGCCCACCTCTGTTAAAATGGACATAAGACTAAAACCATGGTGACCATGAGCAGCCGAAAGCGTGCATCACCACAAAATATCATTTTACAACAATACCTCTTCTGATTCTTCCTCAAGAGGTTCTGAGGTCCCTTTGAACAGCTCTGAACAACTGGATCACTGCATCTGTCCAAGCTTCAGAGAGTTTCTTGGGCAGGACGTCCTCACAGATGACCTCCAGCTTCTTGACGTTCATCAGGGAGGCCAGCTCCTCATCTGGGATCAGCATGGTGTGTTCTTGACCTTCTATCTGCATTCCAGCCAGCAGAATCTAGGAGACAGAAGTCCCACTGAGAAAAGCACTGAGGAACTGTCTACTAACCAACTAAATAATTAACTTTCAAGTTCAGTTCCTACCAAAAACTCCAACCATATAAATCTACTAAAACAAAATACTTGGGTCTTTTAAAGTGAACTAAAAACATCATGAGATGTTAATCATTGTTTCCACTGGTGTCAGGAAGCTTTGGGTAAACACATACTTTTACATTTCTGTTTTTGATTAACAGGACAGCAGTGGCACTTTTTTTTATCAGGAGCTTTCAGCACAAATATGTGAGCACAAATATGTGAGCTGGAAATGTTCCACATATTTCAGTTGGTTTCCAGTAAAGACTCAGTGATTAATGACCCTTTTCATATCTAAACTGACCTCAAAAAGTAAGTTGATGTCTTCCACTGAGTGCTGGAAGGTGGGGTTGATGAGTGAATATGTCCCACGCTTTATCCTATATGCAGATGGATACAGAGCTAGAACACATGAGGACAGGAAACTGGATTAGAGGCTCTAGAAATCAGGCACAACATTATCCAATGTGGTTGGGCCAGAATTTGAATAAACAGATTCATTACTGTGTGAGTTTGCATGTTCTCCCCGTGCTTGCGTGGGTTCTCTCCGGGTACTCCGGCTTCCTCCCACAGTCCAAAGACATGCAGCTTAGGTTGATTGGTGACTCTAAATTGCCCACAGGAGTGTGTGTGTGTGTGGTTGTTCGTCTATGTGTTAGCCCTGCGATGGATTGGCGACCTGTCCAGGGTGTACCCTGCCTTCGCCCGATTCGCTGGCCGGGATTGGCTCCGACCTGAGCCCCCCACCCCGTGACCCCGTTCAGGGACTAAGCGGTAGAAAATGAATGAATGAATATTACTCAGGTGGGAGAGGATCTGGCTCAGGTTGTGCAGGGGGTAACTGGTGTTCAACCCCTGTATTTACAAGTGGCAACAGTTGGTACATCCAGAGCTGAGATATCAGTGCTAATAGAAGGGCAGGTGTGGTCAACCTCTTTTGGTCAGATTTCAGTTTCAGCCCCCACTGTGTGTGTAACAGACCAAGGACCCTGTAATCTGAGGTGTTATGATGGAGCTGGAATGAAACCGCTTCCTGTCAGTTGGTGGAAACTGTTGCTGCAGCTTCATCTTTATGATAAAATACCATGAAATCCATATTTTACTGGAGGTGATAACCACAAGCAATCCCACATGGTGACAGACTTCTTATCCACAGGTGAAAAATGACAAAATACAGTTACTCAAATTCTTCATTTAAGTACAGTTTTGAGGTACTACTTCACAATGAGCACATTAAAATTTACATTATTACTTCAATTGCATTCTGTGTTACAGCTTAATTTACAGAGTAGTTATTTTTAAATAAAGGGCAACCTGTAATCTGGCATACTCTCTTTAATGCATTAAAATTGTTATGAGAACATCCTGAAAACTCTGCAAACTACACTTAAAACAAGTGAAGAAAGTGAGTTTCTTCAGGGAGAAAGCATTTAAGAACATTTTTTAGCAAATTTGTAGCGAACAGTTCTGTGCGAGAGTGAGCAGACTGGTTATGGAAAGACTGGGAGGTCAAGTCTAAACAAGGCTGGAATTAAAAGAATGAGAACAGAAAGCAGATGGGTGAGTAACCCTGTGCACTTCCTCTCTAATACCATTTATAATATGTCTACTGTTGCCACCCAGAAATTTTAGATGTGTTGATATTATGACTCCTTCCACTGTGTGAGACTAAGAGCAATTTGATGTCTTCAGGAGAGTGAAGTGAAAAACAAATTTGGTTAGAACTGATTAAAATAAGGCAAAACTTTGTCTGAGGTTCTGCAGACTGGCTCTGTTTTCCTAACATATTCTGTTGCCATCATCCAATGCTTGGCCCTGTGTGTGTGCCAGCACACCGATCACACACACAGATCTTAATGAGGTTTACAGTACAAACACTGGGCTTCATCTGAATTTGGATCATATGCTCCCTCCACCCCACACTGGCATCTACAATATGCTGTCTCGCCAGTTCCGCAGCAATGATCGGCTGCTGTCCACAGCCTTCTTGGCCAGGTATGGTTGACTTTATAGTATTTGTGAGGCCAGCCAAAGCTGCACACACTGACTGATCTTGCCATGTACCTGCTTGGGTGACTGGCAAGCTCGCATGTAGCCGCCATTCAGAATGTAAAGAAAATCTGTAGCTCAGTGTTCCACTGTTAGATTATTACATTTTGGTACTTTTGCCTTTCATCTCAAACCATTCACATATGGACATAGCCAAGATTTCAGAAATACTGGTATGAAGCTACTACCAGCAGCTTTGCTTGGTATGAAGAAACTCTGTTTAGACTCTGTTTAAAGTAACAAAACCTATCTGCTAGCACATCCTAAACTCACTAATTAACACATCATATCTTTGCTTGTTTAACCTGAATATCTGATTTGAGCTTTAGTGGTATTGATTGGCTGATTTTGTTACTGTGGACACAGCTAGGCCAGCTATTTCCCTATTTTCAGTCTTTAGGCTATGCTAACTGGCTTCTAGCTGTAGCTTCATATTTAGTCATGATAGTGGCCAGAGAAAAATAAACCATATGTTAGTGCTAGAGACCACACATTCAAGATGTAAAAACATGAATAAGGAGGTTTTCTTGGCACAAGAACAACATGTTTGGCTCATTGCTTTAAGCTTTCAAGCTGTGCTAAGCTAACTCTTTACTGGTTCCAGCTTCAACAGCTAGAAGGTGGATACGTGCATTTATCAAAGTGTCAAACTATTTATTTGGTGAATTTCATCTCCATATGAGGATGCATTACCCTAGATCCGAGAGTGCAGTTTGGCTATGAGTGCATGACAACTTCTAGGTGAAAATTTACACTCCTCATTGAGTAAGTGACTCCCAAATGTACAATCAACAAGCAGAGTAATGCTTGTGTACACACATTAGACATTGAAGAGAGAGTACAATTTCTGTGGGGCATTATCAGTATAAATAAAACACCACCCAGGGGGAAGTGTGCTCATTAAGGATTATGTTGTTAAAGGATGAAGTAGCTGCAGGGAAATTACAACTTGGAAGCCAACTACAGTGCTGATTTACATCTCAAATTAATAATCTTTGAGGGTTTCCCACTACTCTCTCATTGTTTGCAGTACCACTATAGTCCTTTGGTGTGCAGGGAAATGTGTGTGTCTGTGTTTCCATCAGCAGCAACATCAGTCTGGAATAAAAATGTTTCTGTTGGTTAATGCTGACATTGTTGAAGCAAGACAGGTGGAGACACTAAAACAGATCATATATCTTATAAAATTTATAAAACTACAACCAAATAAATCCCTGCATAGATTTACTCTTGCACATTTGTAATGGCTATGCAAAACAGGGAGAGGACTTGGAGGCAAACAGGTAAGCTAAAAGCAAAAGGAGAAATTCAGGACAGAGCAGCAGAACAAAAAATGGCAAGGTAGCTATGGCTGGAAGTCCAAAAGGCAAGCACAGGATAGAAACAAGAAAGGCAGGCGGGAGCCAGAAGACTGGAACACTATGCCTGGGATGCACAACAGACAACCTGGCAGGGAACTAAGGGACCTGTGGGTGTGCGTGGCCTCATTAATAACATGAAGATCACTCTCCTGTTCATTACTCCCTAAATAATAGACACTCCTTGGTTTACACTATAATGAGCATTAAATTGAGATGTCAGATACTTATTAATCATTGTCAGTTTGCATCATTATCAAGTATAGAGCTGTAAAATGTAGTGCAATGCATTGTGGGATTGTTGTGGGTACTATTTTTCTGCTCCATCTTGGGAATTCTGCAGGACACTTGCATAAATAACATCACAAATATCATGCCCTATATAGTATATAGTGTGCTGATTTCAGATGCAAATCGGTCATGTGTGGGTTTGCACTATGTCAGACTTTGGCTGATGTGAGGCATCCATAGCTGTTTTTAGGCACATTTCTATTATTTAGCCACATCAGATTTTCAGGTTGAATATTTAATATGGATGCCCTTCTTCACAACATCTGAGCTTTCCTTGCTGCTAGTTCTAAGCCTGTTTGTCTGTCATGCTTCCCCTCTTTCCTTGCTCCAAACAATGAGTGTTTGGATAGGCAGACTTCCCCCAATGTCATTATGCACATGCAGGGAACTTGTAATCTCCTGCTAACTGCTTGCAAGGAGATGAGGGAACAACAAAGATCCATTAATTAGCAGGGCTAAATGGTACTCCTAGCTGGAGGGATGTCTTGATGAGAGAGAGAAAAACACTAAAACTAAATGAAAAAATGATGTCTCGATTCCTCCGGCATACAGTACAAGGGGGAGAAAAGGGCACAGGAGACAATAAAATCTTTGCTATAGCTGCCCATCCCCTGTTTATCATTTCAACTCACCTTCAAATCCAAACAAATGACAAGATTCTAACAAATCAGACAGAATCTACTACAAACTTTACTATCAGTCCTGGCACACTATGAGCACATTTATGAGACCAAGTCTCAGTAAAGACACTTTACTGTTTGTCAATAATAAAACAAACTGACTATTTTGTTAGTATCTTGCAATTTCCTTGACCTAAAACCTTCAATAATTTATGAGAATAAAAGTCTGCCAGACTGCTGTGAAGCTAGGAGTATTTTTAAGTTGTATTCTTAACAACTGTATGTATTGTACCTGGATTGTTTTCTAAAAAATTAGTAAAATTATTTAAAACATTAAAGTGAAATCTCTTAATACATACAGACGGGTGACAGATTAAAAGGAAAAACTAACACAATGACTTAGTGTTGGGCCACCAGAGCCAGAACAGCTTCAGTAAATCATGGCATTGATTCTCCAATTCCATGAACTCTGCCAGAGGGATGAACCCTGTTCTTCCAAAAGATACTTCCTCATGTAATGTTTTGATGATGGTGGTGGAGACGCTGTCTAACACGTCGCTCCAAAATCTCCCAAGGCTGTTCAAATGGGTTGAGATCTGGTGACCACAGTATCTGATTCACAACATTTACCTACTCAGGTTCTTCCTTTTATTTGTAACTCATCTGAATATTAGATGTTCATAGCTTTATTGTAACTGACTGCTCTGGTGACACTGTTTAACGCAGCTTTAACATTGCTTTATCAATCACAAGATTAACTGAGCAATAAAAAATTTCTCTGGCAATAAAAAAAAGACAAAATCTGAACCAAACTGTGGAATCACTGAAACATGAAAACAGTATTTAACATTTTTCAGTCTCTTCAAAATTATTAGTCATTTCAGTGTCTGTAACGTCAGTGGCCATGCTCCTGTAGTAGGTTTAAGCATCATACGAGTTAACCAAGATTTTAAGCTACAGCATGCGAGTGTTTAGAAAAGGCATTTCCTCAGAGAGTGGATCCAGTAACAACAGGCCAGTCACTTTTCACTGGAAAATGATCTGTTGAACTCCAGTATGTTGCAACACTCCTAATATCTCTAGAAGATAAACACATTGCTTCACAGAAGCAAACCAAGATGAAACTATGATTACGTTTAAATGTTCTCACTTTAAATTATGGAACAAAACACTTCCAATTTGTGTACAAGTGATAATTTAAATATACAGATCAGCCTTTTACATGACATTTTGGCTTGTGATAAAAAAAAAAGAGAAGCTTAATGTATTCATGGACCAGATAAGTTCAAGTGCACCTACTTTTCCTGTGGTGCTGAGAAGCTGCCAGGTAGATGAGCAGGTAAACAACGAGGAGCAGAGCCCACCACTGCGTCATGTTGATTATCCTCACACTCAGGTCTCCTCACGCAACTCAGTGAACGCTCTCTTTTCCTCACACTCAGGTCTCCTCACGCAACTTCGTGCACGCTCTCTTCTTTTCAAGCTCTGTCTCTCTCAACGGATGCAGTCACAGTCATAAATTAACTAACATCACGAAAGAGGATGACAACACACTGACTGTTTAGTTTCAGCACCTCACAATAGTTTTATTGTCAGGATCATTTCTAAATTCACTGCGACTGTTTTCCTGCTCCCTCCTCTCTCCATCCTCCGTCCCTCTCCCTCTTTGTGCTCTCTGCGTCTGTGTATGTTCTCTACTCAGGCCAAGCAGCCTTGGCTCTCATCTGGAAATCATCAAGATTTGGGTAACGTCTGTCTTCTTGGCTGCACTTTTCTCTTAGCCACTGGATGACTGCTCGACTGGCTGGTTCAGCGACTGAGGGACTCCCCAGCCGACTGGGTAACTAGGTGACTGAACAACTTCTTCGCAGGCTGACCCAGCATAATGGCATCCAATGAGCTATAGCACAGCAGATGAACAGTGAACGAAGCATCCATATCAGCTTAAATTGTTATTTTGGTTTCTTTGCATTTATGTACATTTAACCATAATTTCTATTAGGAAACACTGTAACCAACTAGCCAGTTGCTAAGATCTGGGAATCCCGCCACAACCGTACAATGATGTTCAACATCAGCCAAAAAACACAATCACACAGGCTGTGGAGAAGTCCACACTTCAGCCATTTTATCTACCACTTCAATCCGAGAGGAAAGTAAAACTGAGTGACCTTAAGTATTGCTAATAATCTCTCACTTCACAGCAAAACTATACATGCACACAACTGTGTTGCATATCATGGATGCAGGGATAGAGCAGAGGAGAACACACAATCTATATTTTATATTGAGTTAGCGCAGCGTTTTAGCTGCCTAACCTAAACCATGACCTTGTTGACCTTGTTACAATGGGCTCCTGCATGTCAGGAATCCTGGGGTGATCTTTGATAGCTCCTTTAGATGGATAAACAGTGGTTAAGAAAGCTTTTTCCAGCTAAAATTACTTGCTAAAGTAAACTATTTTCTTTTAAAGACTGAAAAAGCAATTCATGCTCAAGACCCGACTACTGTAATGCCCTTTGTCTTGGTCTTCCTCACTCTCTGTGGTTTAAAATCCAATTAGTTCAAAATGCTGCTGCTTGTCTTCTTATGGGAACACGTAGGTGTGAACATGTTACCTCTGTGCTGTTTTCTCTTTGCTGGCTCCCTGTCCAACAGAGAATTGTTTTTAAAGCCTTGAACAATCTTGCACCCCCTTATATCTCAGAGCTTTTACATCCCTATACCCCTAATAGATCCCTCGGATCTTCTAATTGACTTCTACTGAGATCTAAATTTAAATCCTGGGAGACGGAGCTTTTGCAGTGGCGGCTCAGAAACTCTGGAACAGCTTACTTTTTGATATTAGAGTGGCCTCTAATTTTATTTCATTAACACCCATGTTAAAACCTATTTCTTTTCTCAGGCACTTGGCATCAGCACTGTGAGGGTCCTGAACTTTTTTTATTTTTAACTAAAGGCCAAGGTTGTAACTGGCTGTTAAAATCATGATATTACACTATTTTTATCTGCCAATGATGTTATTCTATATTTAAATTTCAAATTTGAACTAATTTTAACCTTTATTTTTCCTGTTTTTGGCCTTGTCTGGTACAGCACTTTGTAATTGTTGTTTAGAAAAGTGCTATATAAATAAATTTTGCTTTCTTGTTCCTCATTGATCCGGACTGTTTCTATGTGCAGACAATTGATAAATATTTGAAAAATGTTGGTATTTAACGACTCTGCAGAATGACCCAACAAGTTTTGGCCACGAGGTTGGGTTTCTCTACTCTAGGATGGCTGGGTGGCTACAGTCTGGACAGACAGTTTGGGTATCTTACCAGGTATTTTTTTAGTTACATTTTTCTTTCCATAAGTTCTGTTCAAAAGCTGCAGGTTAGCATTATCTAACCATTTGTCCTCACCCTGTTGGGCTTCTTTTAAGCAGTGTTGCTACTTTCCCAAAACTCAGCAATCAACTTGTTTACAGTGTCTTCAAAACTAGTATGCTGCGGCCAAACTTATAACAATAAGATCCAAACTGAAAATACACCAGGTTTCCTTAAACTTGTTCAGTTAAATCACTGAGAATCACATTTCCCTTCCACACAGGCCTTGCTCTTTATGTACTTTGACACCATCCTTGCAGTTGTACACCAAAATTCTAGGTTTAATTAACTGAAACCCTGCATTGCAAGGAACAAAGTCTTGACTTATAAGGCTTGTTTGATGCAGGTAGCACGCAGCAACCAGACAACGATGAAACCCAGGCTGAGACAGATGGAGACAAACAGCTACGTGTCAACAGTCAACATCAACAAAATACGTGAGGACCACTCCGAGCATCTTGATTCAAGGCTGTCGAGACTCTTTTCCCTGTCTTTATACTCTTTCCTCCACAGCCCCTTTGGCTCTTTGTTGTCACTGAATATGTGCAATAAACACACAATCTCTGTTCTGGTGCCAAAGCATATAATAGACTGTGTAGGTGCTTAGGATTTCAGATGGTTAGCTTTCTTGGCTCAGCCTTTTGGGGTGCATCTGCTAAAATAAAACACAGATACTATTCCAGTAATGTTCTTCCCCACAATGAAGGCACTCAAGTTCAATTATTAGATTTGTGAGCAACAATTAACTATTCAAATACAGGCAGCAGCCTTCAAACTTAAATGTTTATTGCAACAATGTAATGCTGGTATGAGCCCACTTTTTCTTATCAGTGCTGTCCTGTTAGAACAAACAGTGAAATCTGGTATGTGGAGCTGTCATCCACTTTTGGAAATGGAAAGCTGTGTCAGCCAAATATTCCACTGACAACAACATCAG
Organism: Monopterus albus; assembly: GCF_001952655.1. Lineage (NCBI taxonomy): Eukaryota > Metazoa > Chordata > Actinopteri > Synbranchiformes > Synbranchidae > Monopterus > Monopterus albus. The sequence continues at coordinate 384,352 of NW_018128058.1, read as the reverse complement.
CAGTTCAAGTCACAAAATGCAATCAAACAGCAGTATGAGACAAGTGCTGCTCCCATTTCATTTCAGCAGTGTTAAAAATACAGAGTGGACACTCGGGAGCCGTCACTCTGTTTTCTCAGTACTTTGAAAGTGATTTGATGTGTCTGGGTGCAACAAGGCTGCATCCATGAGCTTCATTTTAATCCTTCAAAAAGATGATGGTAGTAAATTAAGTGAGGAGCAGGAGTGGAGGAATTTACAGCATATCACAAAGAACCCCCGCTCTGCCTGCTTGATTAGGAGACATTAAATGTAATCTTGTTAATCTAGTGACATTCATAGGTTTGATTAAGCTATACCGCCCCATTTATGTTTTTTTTTTTATTTTATTTTTGGCAGTCATACAGTATGGACTGTATCATACAGTATATTTACAGTACATAGATGAAGCGGCTGCAAAAACACCTCAGTGGAGAAGTCGTACTACTTTTCTGCATGTGATTCATATGAGTAACGCATAAAGCAAAAGGCTGATGGCATCTGAAGACAGAAACGAAAGCAAAAGAATACCCCTTTCTGCAGCTCATCCACTGTGTTTGCCTACAGGTGCAGTGATTCACCTACTGCAAGACAAGGAAAATAGTACTGACCCCCAGGTGTGTGAGGTCATAAACACAGTCATACATTGTATATTCAAGTAAAAAAAAAAAAAAAAATAATAAAATAAAAAAAAATGATTTTTCCTGCTACAGCCATGAGGGGGCAGTGTTACAACACACATCCTGAGAGATCCACAACTGCCCAACTTGTCCAAGATCCTGCAGTGATTGCTGCTGCTCCCAACTCTTTTGGCAATGCTGCATGAATTCAGAAATAAATGAATTCTATTCAGATAAGGTCTGGCAATATAAATGCAGCCACTTAACAGAGATCAAAGGGTTGTTTGGGTTCAACCCAGGTGGGGACCCTTGAGACATCCTTTAGTTTAATTGCTTCTATGCTGTAAATCACTGGAATGCCTCAAATATGCAAATTTATATGAGGCCACTGTACATCTGAACTTGCATGATGCTTGCATAATAGTCCAACTGTTCACACAAAAAAGGTCTGCAGCTGCAGTTTTATCTCACAATACTGGGATAATAAGTAAACACCTGACTTGATTGCCCAAACATGGAAAATGCTGAGATTTTGGATTTCTTTCCACCTGAGGGGCTGTGACTCATTCAGAGTGTCTTCAGTAATAGCTCAAAGTTAAAGTTATGTTAGAATATATTGAATGCTGTTTCTGACAGATTGCAGGAAGTGAAGCCTGCAGACCACAGCAGGAGGCTGCATATACTGGGTGTAAAACATGCTTTCTTCTCAGAGGAAAGCCTCCAGCTACCAGCTATGAGTAGTATACTGCAGTGTGCACAGACTGTGTTAAACCACTCTGAAGGTTAGGATGTAATACCCAAACAAACCTCTGCTGAAAAGCGTTCTGCCTCTGTCAGGTCTTTTCACTGTGAATGAGTTTGTTCTTGCTTCATCTTCAAGGTTGCAAAGAAGAAAAAACAATCAAGTTAAATCAAAAATAACTTCATGATGACCATATTAATATAAATTAGAGCAGAAGGTGTGAGAACAAGGAGGGACAGGGTTATTGTGAGGATCACTGTGACTTCTTGAACATAGAGAAAACAATGTTTAACACTTGGAAATGGCTTTCTGAGCGTTTACAACCAAGATCTATTGATTGACCATAGTTAGTGGCAGCCGTCACAACAAGTGAGGCCGGTGTGAAAATCGGCTGTCGAGCACATCCCTACCTAGGCTGGCAGGAGGCACCTCATGCATCAAAACAACTAAATACTGAGGATGCGAGTGTTCAAGCACAATACCTAATCATCATACTTCAAGTAGAATAATTGCTTCAGCTGTCCATCACACCTCTGCAAACAATTTCATCAGGACTCATCTGAACAGAAGCACACTCACAAGTAGACATTTTGCTCATCTCGGACAGCTTGCATTATCGTGGTTTGGCCCCGGTGGGTGCTGGGTGTCTCCACACGCAGAACAGTAGCTGCTGGTCTGCCTGATATATACACTACACACCAGAGAGGAGACAGCCACAGCAGCATGAGTCTAAACAGTCGACCTGTCTCATTACTGTGGCATCCAGTATTTATCACTATACAGTAATTAGTCATTAGAATAAACAAAGCTGTGTAACTGGTGTTAAATTAATCACATGTCTTTGTAAAGTTGACGTTGCTGATTTCCTTCTTTGTTCTCCTGCTTGTACAGTTTGACTGATTAATTTATAATGTGCCTATTCATGGTGCACGTCAGCTACTGATGCAGTTTGGAAATGTGTGCTGCAAATAAAAATAACTTTCTTAACAGTGTAAATTATAGTCAAAGAATGACAAGAAGCATGAAAACATTTTCAGTAATATTCGTAAGAGAAATGTGGACCACTTTGGAATACTTTTTTATATTGTATTTTGGTTTTATTTATTTTATATGTATTGATTTTATTTTGACATTGTCCAAAGGTTGTTTTTGCCTCCAACACATGGTATTCTTTAGAAATAACGTTTGTCCATAAGTAATGGAGAAAAAAAATGGAATTTCCATTATTGTGAAAACCTTTAGGGCCTCGTATACAAAAATAACAGAGCTTGACAGTTCTGCAGGAAGACAGTTCCTTTACTTTGATGAAGCAATTCAAATAGCTGCATTACTCAGCCCATTTTTAACAGGATAACTAGTAATCTGTAACCCATTATGTTTCAGAAGTGTCACCAAGCTGCCAGTAAATGCTGTCTACTACCTAGAAAAATGATGGGTACGTATACTTCATTTCCTGTGTAATCACACTGCTCTTGCTTGAGAGTGCGTCGGCGAGCTTCTGCATGTTAATGAAAGGTGCTTAAGGAGTCGTGGTGAGAGGCGAACATGTGCACAGCAGTCTGTTACTGTGATCATGACTGATGCATGGACCGGAGTCACGATTTCCATTTACTATCATCAGCTCGTCAAGAGTAATGAGGATGTGTTTGCTGGATTCGATCAGCGGACTCTGTATTCACACACCCCACAGAGGGAGTTGTCATGACTCAAGACAGAGGCATCGAGGTAGACTGGGCCAGGAGTCATGCAAATACACACTGGAAGTGGAAAAACTCAGTGTTTCTCGTGTGGGTATAACTAAGCGCAGGTTTGATCTTGCACACCGCAACCTATCAGAAATAGTGGAGCCATACTGTAAATAGCATTCAAGCTCAGTGTTCCCTTTATCCTGGGTCAGTTTCATACCATATGACTGACTGGCCAAAACTTAATATCTGGCACTGCTCTCTTTGCTCAGCTGTGTGTATGTGTGAGAAGCACAGCTCTCACACAGTAAACATGTAAACACAAACCAACATGCAGTGGAAAAGCAAAATGGAACATCAGCCTGCTGTATCATACACACACAACATAATATTAGAACACCCCCCCTTACTTAGAAACTTGCAGTACATTCAGGGTGTTTCTTCCAAATGAAAGGTTTTTATGCGCCACCTATCGTATACATACAACATGGTTTTGGAATTGATACTCTGTACTTAGAATATACCGCCAGTATAATTACATTTCAAGTCTCTGGGTTGTTACCCCATCATTTCAGAAATGCTGCATGTTGGTCCCCTGGACTTACATGTATGTATCGGCACAGTTAGACCATTATTACACAGAATGACGAGCTAATGTGGGCTACGCATGCAGCAAGTAACGGCTTGTAAAATAAAGTGTTACCAATGTACTTTCTGTAGCTCAGTGTACATGACACGTGGAATAACCTGTATTTTATTTCAATAAAGTACAACCTGAGACTCTGCATCTCTCTTTCTGACACCTGGGCCTCTTGTGGCAGCTTCCTGAACCTCAGTGGACACAAACTTCCCTGCACCTGGTTCACAGAGCAAAGCTGCCTCCCTGTGAGACATGAAAGATGGTGAGCAGAGGACCTCATCTGAACCCAGCAAATGAGGTCAGCTCCAGGTCTGGGGGGCTGTGTGGTGGATGCGTGTATTATTATTATTTCATGGGGTAGTAGACTGAGTTGGGAGGTGAGTTGCACCCTGAAATAGGGAGCTGTGCAACACATCAAAGCAGTTGCAGCCTGGAACACAGATAGTGAATGGCAGGATCAGACTGTGGACTTCTGCTGATCAGTACAGGTAGAGAGATAGCTTCATCTGACTCCCCCCCATAAAAAAACAAAGTAAAGTAACCCAGTGAATTAGCTTAACTAAAACAAGATGCTGCTGAACATGTATTGAACAGTTGAGTACATATTTCATCTTTCAGTTTGTGAAAAGATTTGGGCTTCATCTTTTCAGCCGCTGACAAAATTCAAGCTTTGACTTTCTGTGTCCAATTTCAAAACAACATCTGGAGCTCGAACCTTCCTCTCTCTCTTCATTGTGCATGTGTCTTTGAGTGTGTCAGGCGGCCACAAAGCCGGTCAAATCCGAAGCTCTCCCTTGTTAAAATCTCACACTTCTTTCTCTCCCCAATCCTCTCAAAGCCGTCTACCGCGGAGCAAAGTGCCTTGTTAGATCAGATCTGTTGGCAATTCTCCTGTAATATGCACAGCTCACAAAGTTGGGATTATACAATTAAACTTTACATTTTTGCATTTCAAAGTTTAAGTCCACCATCAAAGCACAAACAACACAGAATTCAGATGCATAAAGATGTACCCTAATCAGAAATGCAAACAACTGGCTATTAGTTTATCACACTTCAGTGTCCATAAGCTAGTCCTCTCTCTGTATTCACTTGTCAGGCTATTTACCAGGAATGTGATTCTTCCCTCTCCTCTGCCACCCCATTCATCTGTCTCATTAGTTGTACTGCTGTAAAATCAGCTCTCAAATCTTCCTGCATCAAGGCTTTTCCTCTGGAGCAGACTTGCTCTGGTTGATTTGCTCATTCCCTCACATCCAGTCAGTCAGTGACAGCAAGTAGCTGCCACTATAGAAAGCAATACCTAAGTAGTGAAGTCCACAAGTTAAGTCTTGATTTCCTTGGTGGTGATTACTTTTCTGTTGGCTTGTTAAGAGAAAACTGGGGCCACCTGATGGCGTTTATACATAATCAATAATTGCATTTTTTAGGCACACAGATGTTGCTGATGAAGCAGTGCCTTAGAGAGCTGCCATGACTGTTCTGGACACAATATAGGTTGAGACAAGCCTGGCTTGTTCCAACAAAAAAAAACAAACACATTCATGGAAAAAACAGATGCTCCGCACTGGCTCTTTGCATTTCAAGGCAGCAGCATGCATTCGAGTCCAAGTAGGATTGTTGAACAGCATCTGAAACCTGACAATCACACCCACTCCATGCTCTCTAAGTGCATTTCCTCATTCACCAACTCCACCACATTTCTTGTGTATAAGCAAGTGCATCATCATGATGACTTTAGAGAAGAAACCGCCTAAAGCGTGCTCCGTCATCTGTCTGCTGTGTGTATGGCTTCTCACATCTTGCCACTTTCTAGGACAGCAGGGTTTTTCCTCGCTGTCTTCGAGCCTTGCAGTTTGAAACAAGTATAATCACGTTTGTCATTGCTTTATATGAACTACTATGTGTTATGCATATTTATGCCTTAAATGTCAAGCTGCGTTGTATTGCCTTGTGGCAAAGGGTCAACCCGACTGGATCAAAAGCTAGTTTGAGATATGATCAATAAAACAGCTTCTAAATCCACACATTTGGTCCCTGAGGACCTTTAGTGCCCTTTTATTGCAGCTGCTGGTTTAGTCCTAATTGTTTTTGTTCACATACAATTACCTCTTTAAAAAGTAGTCTGCCATTTTTGGAAACATGCTTATTTTTCTAGATAAAGAAGCTCGATACCAATCTCATGTATGTAGGATCAGTTAAATAGCTCAAGTACGAAGATGGCTAGTTTAGCTTAGCATTAATGACTGGAAACAGAGTGGAACAGTCAACCTGGCTCTATCCAAATGTAAAAAAAAAAAGCTCTCTCTCCTCTGATGATCCAAATTGATTTTGAAGACAATTGTAAAGCATGAACTTCCAGCCGACTTTTGCCTGCAGCATTTAATTTAGCTTCTCTTGCTAGACAAGAACCTGTGGAGGAAACGGCAACACAACAAAGGAAGACACCTTAGCTGGAAATGTGGAACTAAAATCCTCAAACCATCAAAGCCACATTTTTTTCCAGGATAATCTTTTGGATACAGTTTAATCTTTGTGCCCCACCTTTGCATACTAACACCGACTGTGAAGAAGTGCTGCCCTAGATGCGCCTCTCCTCTCCAGCAGTCATTTCTGTTATGCATCTCCCTCTGCCCTCTGTCCATCTAGCCTACTCATAACCTTTTCCATTATATCTCTCAGACTCCTTCTCCCTCCAACTCCCTTTCATTTTCTGTCAGTTTCCCTCCTTTTAATCCTTTCTTTTGGAGTTAGGATGCACAGCTCCTCACTTGCAGTTTCAAGGTCAGTTTTCAGTTAAAACCACAAGCAAAGCATCACAGATGCCCTGACTTTGGCAGTGACCCAGCCTTGAGCACAGAACTGTGGCTGCAGTCAGGGCTTTGGTGCACATGCAGGCCAGGATTCGACCTTTGCTTGCTTGGTTGTGTGGGTGGGGTCATTGCTGTATTTTGGCCATGCTGCTTGGGTGCATCAGTTTGTTTATCAGAGTTTGTCCTCTACTGTCACGTCGCTGTGTCAATACCCGAGGTTGCGTTCTGAGCACCTCTGGCAATGACTGTTCTGACCCCAGCAATCAGGCACAGACACAGCTGTGCACACTCATTCCTCATCTACATGTGTCACGCCACAGGCAAAGGATTTGTGGGCTTGTGCATAATTCTCTATGAATTCATGCATGCATGGATGTTTGTGAATTGAGAGAATGAGGCCATCAATGGGATTGCCTAGATTGTTTTCTTTCTCTGCAGATACTCCCCAGTGCTCAGGGGAGCACTAACCGTGGCAGTTTGCTGGCAAGCCGGGGCCCCCATTGATCATTTCTCACACAGTAAACAAACAGCAGCTCCGAGCTGACGACAGACTGCAGGGTGCCGACGGGCGGCGGCGAGCCCATAATCCTGCATTACCCAGCTGAGGGTTGCTTTGTACTGATAAAACTTTACAATATATAAAATAAATCATGAGGAATATTAATTAAACCCGAAGTCGGTATCAGCACACACAGCTTCAGCATCCCAATAACATTTTTTGCAATAAATGAGAAAGATATTAGGTTGGAGGTAGAGCAAAGAAGCCTATTGATTTATTTTTTTCAATCTGTTCAGGTCAATGAAGCTAATAATGTTAGATGATCCATCTGGGGCTGTGAATCCTGTTTACGATCCATGGGCTACAGAGAATCATGTTCTGTTCTACAGGAAGCCGGGAGGTTGCAGGTTGGATTTCCCCATTGTTGATACAAGCCTACAACGTATAGGTAGGCATACTCTTCCCTGACGATAACATGTCCAGCACATAAATATTTAACTGTGTGAGCACAAATGCAGAAACTCCCAACACCTGCTCCATATCCAGACAAGCAGGCTGATTCAGAAGGCTTCTACCCAAGAGGATGGAAGTTTTGTGAAACTTTCTCAAAGATCGAAGAAGACCTACTACACAAAACAGTCTGTATAATTAATTAAACTCCAAGTAGCTACACTGTAATTAAGACCTATATTATCAGTTTCCTTGACATGATACAAACCTCTTATTTTACACAACTAAACAATACAGGCGCTACATTCTTTTTGTGTAGCTCTATTTCTGGCAAGGAGGAAAATATAGTTTCTTTATTCTCCCCAGCTTCCTGATTGCAAATGAGGTGACAGTGTTCTTTGTATGCTCAATTGCTTCCTGGGTTGTGTTTTTTTTCTCTCCTCTTGCCGTGATGTCTCCTCGGGATCAAGACAAATCAGCCCTACAGAGAGAAACCCGCCGCTGCACCATTCACATTATATGCACTCACTACTCTTTTGCATTTGACAACATAATTACCAAAGCTGAGGCCCTGTGCAATTAAAAGCCAGTGACTGCTGACAGCGAGGGCTTGACTAGAGGGAACCCAGCAGGGACGGGACGGTGTTCTTGGAGAGAAACCGTCCTGGTGTTTTGTCAGAGCTGACAGCAACGCAGAGGGGATGGTGAGCATTGGGTAAAGTTTTGCCATCTCAGCAGGATTTACAGACACGCCATAATGATCTAGATGCCCCTGAAATGACCCCTTCTAGCAGGAATCTCCTTTGATTAGCATGTGGTAAAAGACAAGGCTGCAGAACCCTGGCTCCTCTCTGCTGCGGCTACAACCAGCACTGCTGGAATGTCTGCCATCCAATAACTGTTACCTTTCTGCATCAAAAAACATCACTCTTCACTACTTTTCATGAAGTTTCTCTTGCCCACCCTTTTCTTTACATTTCCTCTCTCTGAACCACAACATAGGGTTGAATCTTCCTCATGTACATACTATATTTAAATACAGAACATCCCACCATGCACAGAACTTAACAGCTAATAATGCCAAAAATGAAAAAGAACAACCCTAATTGTATAGTAATACTGCTCACTGATTTATTCCACTTAATAGTTTGAAAACCATTTACTGCAGAATACGCTGTTGTAGTAATCGAGTCCAGGACTTGAACTTCAGTCTGAATTGACTCGACTCGGACACTGATGACTCGGACTCAAGCATAGACTGCATCCAGAGTCAGAAGGTGGAGAGAAGGACTCCATTTTTATTTATTTATTTATTTTGTAATAATTTGGTACGATACTGATTTTACAACCTGCTCATTTGCACCATGCTGTATCTACAGTACCCACTTCCATCAGGTGTACCTCCACCTTCCTATAAATGATTATGTATCAAATTGCTAATATGGCGATGTAATACACAAGAGGTTCCGATAACCAAATATTTTATGTTATTGACTGAATTTTTATTAATTTTTTAATAGATGATAGAAAAATTTGAAAGCCATCAAGCATTTTGGCAGATTACCTTCAGTGATCTACACTAACTTAAAGCTATGTTATAGGCTCCTATAAATCCCAGATGTTCACTATGATGCAGAGGATGAAGGACAATAGAGATCTACTCAATGCACCTAGCTATCTGGGAGCTGACAGCCTGTTGAAGAGCCACAGACTGGAAGCAACGGAACGCGTCTGTGACCACTACAGATCACAGAGGGGCGCAGCTTTGCCTCTGGTGCAGAGGGAGCGCATGAAGACTTGAGACTCAGCTCGACTTGGACACTGGAGGCTCCAGACTAAACTCAAATACTGGGAACTTGATCACAGCTCTGGCAGAATACAGATTAAAATTTGCTGCAACTGTTTGCTATTGTGCAAAATATGTTCAGTAACATTCAGGGGTAAAAAGAAATGTTGCTTGTTATTTCCCTCTGAATTGAATGAGAAAGTGTGTTGAAATTTTTGTCGCAGTGTAGTATATACTTAACAGCTAGCATTTAAGCCATATATTTTTCTGGGGAGCTGGTGGTCCACAAAACAGAGCTGAAAAGACAAAGTGAGAGATATCGTTATAATATAATATTACTGAGAAACTAGGTGCAACAGTTCTGGCTAAAACAACAGCAATGCAGTCAGATTCATACAAGTCCGATGACTCAGTTACCAGCTGACAGAAATGTCCCTTGGGTGGGACACACACACACACACACACACACACACACTGAGGCATGCGCTCGCACAGGTCTGCCTGTGAGCTTGAGTGCATGAATACACAGCCGAAGGGAAATAAGTGTCTGAAGAATTCTATCCCTGCCTGCATCTATTTTTATGGTAATACGTGCAACACTCCTGTGCATTCAACATATATCAAAAATATAATTTCCACTTTTTAATGAAGAAAAATTACCAACTTGTAGCTGCACAGCTTGTTAGACAAACAAAATAACTGGAGTTCCTGTTTGGCAACATGGCTCCAACCTTTCCAAATGAGCTCTCCATCACAAGTAATCAATAAGTGTCAGCCCTCGTTCCACTCACAGCGCGGCAGCTTTCAACAAGTCCAGACTTTGCATTGTTCTGCCAGGCCAACCAGTGTCATGGCTACAGATTAATCAGGTATATGGTGCCAACAGTACTCCTCTTATCAAATGATTCAACTGCAAACTTTTTGTTTCATTTTCTCTCCATCTGGAAAGCAGAACAAAGTGGAATTACTGGGAACATATGTAAACAACGCACCTACAAACAATATGTTCTATACTCTACCCACCCAGATCAGCTCTAAGATAAATACCTGAGATGATAACACCCTGTATCACAACAGTAACTAAGCTACTTTCACATCAATACAAATCTTCAGTACCATTCCACAATTTCACAACAAGTGTGCATGAAACAATCAGTGCTGAAATAATAAAAATGACAACATTCCACCCCTTGAGCAGGAGGATGACTGTAATAGCATTTTCATTAGGGTGTTTATTGGCTGTTTCTGAACAGATACACTATTTGTTTATGAAAAAGCAGAGAATGGCAGTTTGGGTTGTAAAACAACCCGAGATAAGTAAGGCAGTGATGTATTAAAAATAAAATGCTCTGGGGCTTAATCATCCTCGTATCAGCAAGGCGACTTTCTTTTAGCCCATGAACTGCTGTCAGTAGTCGTTGCCTTTTATTCAGTGTGCTTTTTCTAATAACTTTTCAACATTGCAGACCACAGCTGATGTGCTCTTCTCAAACTGGCAAGTTTTCTAATCCCACTTAGAACTACAAATGAGAAACTGTTCAGACATGACTAGAAAAATGCTTTTTTTTTAACAAGTGGCTGACACAAAGCAACAAAAGACGTCATCAGCCAGACTCAGCAACAGAAGATGATGCCTGCTGCTCCTTGTCTTCCATCCTAGTTTAGTATGTTTGCTGATTAGCACTAAACAAGAAGTACGGCTGAGGCTGATGGAAATTAATTTTGCAGGTAATTGATTATAAACCAATATATGAGACAAATGGATATTTTGACCTGATGATGACATAATTCACTTAAAAACCACAAACTTCAACCTGATGGGGGCGCTGAAGGTAAAATAAGAGGCTCACCAAAGTCAGTATTCCTCCTAAGCACCATAGCAATGTGTTCGGACCAACACTGACATTCAGTCACATGGTTAGAAAGGCTGAAGAGAAAACACATTACAGCCAAAATGTAGCTTTGCTGGTTATGCTTAAATGTCAGGAATTGGAACCATGGTAAATGAGTAGGTATACTGATCTTTAAAAGATGTTTGTGTTAAAATACATACACATTTAAAAGTAGTAATGTCTCTTGTTGTGTTAGTTTGCCCTCCAATGGACATACTGTAATTCACAGTTTTTTTAGGACAAATAATTGAAAATTTTTGACGGTACTGCTGTGGAGTATATAACCTCAGTGGACAAGTCCAGGGCAGCTGCAAGGTTTAACTCCCCTCTTTCATTTTCTATCTGACTCATCACCTGAAAGCCACCTGGTTCTCTCTGGGATCTCCTGGGATGGTATGCTTCTGTCAGCATTTTTGGAGTGACCTTTGAAAGTCAACACACCAGATTTTGAAATTGCAAACATCCGTGTCCTGGTATCACTTATTATGTGTACTTGTGCAATTTTCTCATTAAATTCCTGAGGCATCATGAAATTGAGATAATTTATTATTGCCCCCTCCTGTTTCTGTGCCTACAGACCCATCATGCTTCTGCTTCTCACTACCCTCACAGTTCTTCCCCTCCCCTATTTTCATTACCTTCTGCCCTCTTCTTCACTATCCCACTGGGGGTCCACCAGTGCCAAAGACAGGTGCACACTCCTAAAGCCTTCCCCAAAATCATAACCCACAAGCAACCTGTAAAGTACGTAAGCACTCCAACTCCCCTCATCACAAGTGCTCTTAGCAAGTCCCTGCTAGTGAAACACCTTTAAGATTTGCTGTTGGCTCAAATCATATAAAATAATTTAAGAATTCCATATCCCAAAACAACACATATACAATGGCTTAAATATAGCTTACAGGAGTTAGATGATGCCAACTAAATTGCCAGATCTATCGGGATACAGTTTCAGTGCTTGTAGTATTGAGCTGAGAATTTATTTTTCATTCAGTCAGCCTGAAATAACCCAGTTGTTCAAAGAATGAAAGCAATTTAAAACAAATGACTAATGGAGGTACAGCCAATGACATATTGATTTAGAAATTATGGTACCTGCTCCTAAATTTCTCTCATGTCTTGGAAACGTGCAGGGAGTAAATTGCAGCAGTTTTTCAACATGATAAAATCACACAGCTAATTATTTTTTGCAATTGGTGTCACAATGTTTAGTTCCCTCTGGTGAACTCAGCTTAACTTTTATCATTACCAGACACAACCTCCTCCTCGTCATAGTGCTGCTGTCTTTTCTTCACTTCCACATGTTATCTCATCTTAAAGAGCAGGCCAGTGATAAACACTGATGAAATAAAGCCAGTCTCCATTTCCGGGGAAGGAGCCACTGACCTCTGATGTGAAGTCAGTGAGGTCTGATCTGATGCTACCCACTCCTCAAATTAAAAGTTGGCATCCTCTGCCTCCACAGGCATCACGTTTGTCCCTAGGAGGTGGTTTCAGTGCAGTTTGTATGATCCTGTGAAATAAGCTTACTTACAGTAAAAATACCTGGCATCATAACAAGATCTCACGCCTCAGAAATCTGCTAATTACTGACACTTTCCCATCAGTGTCATACATATAAATACAGGTGCATTTGTCATTAAACTCACCATAGAACATTAATTCATATGTACATTAGCCTCCCAAAGATCCTATGGATAAATCTTGGGTAGTAAAGACACTAAAATGTGAAAAAACTGAAACCAGTGCCTGCTGTTCCAATTTGCCTACCACTTGTAAAGATAACTGCCAGATGGCCGGACCACAAGGAATTAATGTGAAGTTATTTTAGAAAGGACTCATCTTAAAGGAGAAGGATGGTTGGGAAAACAATGTCTCATCCCTTCTGTTGGCATCACTCTCAGTGGAAGCGTTGCACCAAAGTGAGCAAAAGTTAACAAGACACCAAGAGGAGAGGAAGGAATGTTTAGGATGGAGACAGAACATAGTGAGCAAAGTCCTTTGGAAAGGTTCATCTGAGGTCAGGTGCACTGCTGCATGGGCGATTATGAGTTGGAGCAATAATAAAAACTGCACCCAATTAGTTTCTGTAGTGCATCTGCAAATATCAATACAGAAAATGTGACTAAGGATTTCTGTCATCAGTCTTTAGAAGTTCAATCTGTTGAAAGTTCCTCAGATCTCTCAGAGATTCTTCTGTTTATCAATCTCAAACACTTGGATTAAATGAGATGGTAAACTGTTTTATCATTCCTGGTTGCTCTGTCTTATTTTACCACTGTGGACTGTCTGTGGCTGAAGAACATCATTCTGTGCAACTGAATTAACTACAATGTCAAACAAGCAAATGCTTCCTCATTGGTTTACATCATGGAAACACATTAAAACCTGTGCTCCAATTGTGCAGTGTGTACCAATTCCAAGCTGCTTTTCAGTAGGTTATGTTGATACTTGAAGAGTGACAAAATTATGTATAATCAAAGTCAGCAGGCATACTAAAAGGCTTTATGTTTGAGTGTGCTGTTGAATTTTCTCCTATAATTCTGTGCACCATAGAAACAACAGGAGCAGCTCACAGCATGAAAACAAATTCTGGATGGTTATTAAGTCAACTAGGAACATCCTGGAGATCAAACATATGCACCATGTCATAAAAGCTATGACATATTTAGGATACATACAGTTGTCTGATTGGTGTCTGTTAGAGCACATATTTCATCTTTTTTTTGGTCAGTATTTTTTAGAACACTAGTTCTAATGGTGCAAATTGTGAAAATAAAATGTACATTGTACTTTATCCAGTTAATTTGGAATAAAGAAGCAGCAACTGTATCCACAATAATACGATATCCACACAATATCCCAAATGCACAACAGCATCAGGCATAAAACAGTCCAGTTCAAAGGTCATTACAGAAAGCATGTGTCCGCACTGTATTTTGAAAATCTCTCCAATTTTAGTGCGACCTTGTCTAGACCTTTGGCATTTCAATTTTTATTCACTGTGGTTCTCCTTCATGAGCTCCTCTGCCACAATTGAATTAACATTCCATTTTTATATTCTGTCTGTCTTTCCTACATAATACATAGTGCAAGAACAAAGAAAGGCTTTCCTCTGGACACTAGTCGCTTTACTATCTGGTTTCCTCTTTAAGCAAATTACTTTTATGGTATTTTTAAGAGAATGTCATATGACAGTCTTGATCTCTCCACTCTAGTATGAACAATACTGTTGAAAGTGCACCTGCACTTGTACAGATTACTGAATGGGCCTACTGTGCCCAGGGGGCCCTTATTACTTCACGGTTGTCTGATCTATCAACTGACTACAAAAGTCACAAACCAAGAAAAAAATAATTATGCAAGTTACAAAACTAAAAAAAGAGAACGAGAAACAAAAAAGGCCTCAAATCCAACAAAGTGACTACAAATACACAAAAAGAAAATCACATAGAGATGCAAAACAAACACATGAAAAAGAGACACAAAGAGTAAAAACAGAAGGTGTGAAATGACCAAAGAGATGCAAACCCAGTAAAAATACACACAAAATGGCTAAAAAGAGACGTAAAACAAACATACAGAGACACTGACTATAGATATGTGGTTGTGCCATCTGTCTTGCTTCTTTGTCCTCAATCATATAAAGTCCACTGGCCATTTGGCGCAGTGACATATGTAAATGCACACCCACAGACACATGCACATTGAGACAGCCTTCATTATAAACACCAATGCTACAAAAAAGATTTTTAAAAAAACATTCACAATGCATCTGCAAACCGGCAACAGCCTTTCTAAAGCAACAGGTGTAACCGCAGCAGCAGACTATGTTTGACTGAGGGGATTCTCCAAAATTACAGTTGTGCAATACTTCGTAAAAGCCATTAAAATACAAACAAACAAAAGCAGGACATAATGATGGCAACAATGCAACGACAGCGCACAACTATAAAAGCATGTTCTTACCCTTTGACAGGTTTCTGTCTTGTGTTCCTGGAAACAATGTGCACAGAATATTTGTATATGGTGATTCAGCCTGTTTTGGCCCATTTGGACGTCAGTCTGCTTTTAACTAGTCCAAGTTTTGACAAAAACCTCCTCGTTAACACTGAGTACAGGTAAAGTCAAATAGTCTGACTGTTGTATTGGAAACAATGACTGTAATTTCCTTCCTCTTGCTAATTTAGCTTTGTTTTCTTTAATAAATTGTTTAAATTGTCCATTTTCGTCCAAAACATCTGCCTCCAGATCAACTACGTATTCAGGATTGATACAGCCGATCCAATTCGGGGCCGTTATTTTGATCTTGGGTCAGCTTCTTCGCCCTCACTCAGGTTCAGTGGATTGACAGAGATAAACCACGATTTGGCTTCACTTTCAAAGTTGTCAGAATCATCCCATGTACCGGACACTTAATCCCTAATGAGTTGATTAGCCCAGAACTTCCTCGTTTATTTATCTACTATCTCAGTATGCTGGATCCGAACTGCAGATAGCCAGAATTTGCAACGGGCCTCTTGCGCCCTTTATGCAGCAGTAGATGCGCCTGTCAAGGTGAGGTTGGCGGCAGCTGGGGACTCGATCTGAATGAAATGGTCGTGAGGCAGGGTCGTGATCAGCTTGGCTGGTGCCTTCACCAAAACTACAGCTAAGGGCCCAGTTGCAGTTGTTTTCACATTAGCTTTAAGCTGCCTGACGGTCCTCCTGCTGGGGATCTGCACATGTAGCTGACTAGATGATGCTGAAATATTTAGTCAAATTAGGGATTTTCAGTCAAGCTGTTCTTGAGCCAACGTGCTTTTGTCACATTGTCCAAACATCTATCCAATCAGCTAATTCTGCTTTAAGGGGCAATAGGAAACATGATTCTGGCCAACTGGGGCCTTGTGCACTAATCCACACCAGATCTGTAGAGTGTGATCCATTCTCTCTTTGCATATCATCCATTACAAACTGATTAGCAGTTTTGTAGCCTTCAGCCCTAAACTAACAACACTCTTAAGCCTCAGTTAAGATAACAACAGCAGAACACCACAAAGTAATGTGATGCCTTAAACAATGGCATGCGTAGGAGTGTCTGAACTAAAAACAAAACTGAAATATTCCAATCCGAAAGCAGCACATTTATTCTGTTGACACCACAGTGGCTCCTTGTGAAAGAGATGGGCTATGAAACAGCTGACTTGACTTTAATTGCTAAGCAAAACATTTAATTTCTACCCTGCAGACAAACTCTTTTCATTAGTTGTTTACAACAAAAGAACCTTTGCATATTCAACTGTGCTTTTTCTCTCTCTCCTTTTGTCGTACACGACTGCAAGTAAAGGCAAACACTAAGCTAGGATACAGCACTGACATTCATGAAGTGTACAGTAACAGACTAAGGTACTGTAAAGGTTGATAGAGTTCTCATAATCTAGTCTTCTGAGAAGATCGCCATATACACTCCAAGCCTGGAGGACAAGTTCAGCTCTCAGCAAAAGAACAAAAAGCTAAATTAAGGTGTACACATTCTGTATTTGCATCACTGTCAGTTTGCACAAAGACCAATGGAGTGAGTAAATATTTTACATCTCCCTTTTAATTTGTACACCTCAGGCTTTTTGCCATCATTTGGGCTTGACTTGATCGTTTCAGCCCACCAGTCATGACACCAGTCATACGTCTGCACAGTGGTACCCACTAATTCAATTGGCAAGTAAAAGAAAAAGAAGACAGATGCAAACAAGGATAATCAGTCCCCCTGAGAAGCTGCTGCTAAGGGTTAAACTAGTGCCCTGGCTGCCAGTGGTCATTAGCCACTGCAGCTAGTGCCAGATCTGACAGAGCATGGGGATGTTTAGGACTCAGAGATAATTTGAAAGAAGCCCTATAATTGGCTGCAATCTGTCTGACAGCTTTGAGTGGACATCCGTGGGGTAACTGTATCAATAAATCCTGCTGATTTGAGCCTGAAACCTCGCTACCCTCTGCCAGCAGTATGGGGTCTATTTCAGAAATCTAATGGTCATTCCTGGAAGTTGCTAAATCCTCAAAGCCTTTAAACTTAGGAGATAGTGTGTGTTTGAACAAATAATGAATAAATTACTTTTTTGTCCTGAATCGAAGCTGGAAGAGACGCACAGTTCTGCTCACTCACCGGCAGCACACCTGAAAGACATTCATGTCACTGCACTCGGTTGTGTGTAGAATTGTGAGGTTTGCTCGGCCGCTCTGGCCTCCCTCACCTTTCCTACTGTCTCTTACCCATTAACACTAATCACCTTCACCTGTTCCTCACTCCCTTATCACCAGCTGTACTTGATTAGGTCACTCACTATATTACCCGGTTTCACTCCTCAGTCACTTGTCAGTTTGTTCTGGTCTCTAGGCCATTTTTTCTCCGTGCTCTTTCATTGTTTTGTATGTATTTCTCCCCTAGCCAGCTACTGTTTTGTGTAATAAATCACTGCTTGCATCTAAGTCGGCTACCTGGGTCCGCCTCTTTCTCGTTCGCTCACTGACAGGTGCGAACGGCACATAACAAGAATGAATATGTGATCGCCTCCAAACATGGGAAACTGCAGGATGAAGTCAGCATGCCTGTTGGACTGCCCGTTTACTCCCCATAGATATGGATGGATAAGAGACCGGGTCCGGCTGCAAACATCACCTTTCTGAACCTGTGAATTACTGTGAAGCTGCAAAACCAGAAACCAATGAGTGCTCCCACAGATCTAGTATCTTTAATGAGATGGTGTCACTGGAGCAGAGCATGATCAGATAAAAGACGAAATAGGTGTCCTATGACTTGACAGCAGAGTGTCGACCGCACTCTTGCTCCATCATGCACATCAGAATAACCACACACCAAAAACTGTGCTTTTTATTAACAGAATAACCGTGATAACTAACAGTCCAGTGATCATTTCATTTCCTGATCAATGTTGTGACATACAGCCAGGACCATTCACTGCTGCTTTTGGTCACCTGTATGAAACAAACAAACAAAAAATCTCACACATTCTCTGTGTTCAAGTTGTTTTCTCTCACCAGCTTTAGGAATTTCAATAAGATAACTCTTGTTTGTACAGTATGTGAATTAAAAAAAAAAAAATCCAGTGAGTTTTTATTGTTTGTTGGCTTAGAGTACAAAGAGTGTGCTACTGAGCTGCTGTGTAAAGGGGTGCACTGGTGTCTGAAGGACGTTAATGTACTTACTGCGCTGCTCCTAATGAGGCAGCACTTTGCCACTGAGGCCACAATGGTTCTTGATGATTAAGCTCCCCAGAATTCTTTCTGTCATGCCTTTGCAGTCCTCTGTCTCTCTCAGTATGAGTGTCTCCTACTTTCTACCTGCTCTGTGTTTTATTCACATGGTGACAACCACAAATACCAGAAACACATTAAATTAGTGGAGAGCACTGTGCCTATTAATTTCACAGTGGATAAGAGGAGGGAGAGCAACCAGAGTCCTCTGGCTCCTGCTAAGACAGAGAAGAGGATGGAGATGTGCTATCATCGAATGGCAAGAAGAAAGATGATCATAATGCATGGCAGCATGGCAGATGCTCACATCAGTCAAAGGAGACGACACAAGTGAAGACATCGACCCTGGTGTAATAGACTTCTGCCTTAGCCTCAGGTGCTGCCAGCACTATTAGTCACCCCGTTCCCTCGATCGCTCTGCTACAGACAGACAGCGCCCTGAGAAAATGAATGAATCAATAGGAAAAACAATAATCTTTCAAAGATCTCAGCACCACAGGCTACAGAGCTACTCACACTCCATCTGAGCCCTCAGTAGGTACGGTGACTAGGAAGTGGCTGACAGAAGTCCTTCTCAAGCCTCAATGAGAGGAACATGGTACAACAACAGAAACCACTATTTGGACCAGTGATTGATTTTCTGAGGTTCCTCTGTGCCCACGATTGCTTCTCCAGACAGTCTGTCCTTGCTGATCCTACAAATGTCCTTAAATCACAGGCACTGCCCATTCTAAAACACTGTTAAACAGCATCGTCATAAGTAAAACACTGATTTGAGGCGTGAGCTGTAAACCAAATGTTGTTGACTGGACTATTAACCTGCTGCATGGAACTGAATGTTTTATGAAGTGATTACAGGATCCGAGCGATCAACACAAAGGTTTCACTGGTTCATTGGGATGATGATTGTCTGCTATACACGTGGAGGGCGTGAGCTGAATCTGAAATCAAATCAAATGATTAAAAAACACATGGATGAGTTACTGTCTATTAAGTCTTTTTTCGTGATCTCTGTTATTACATATTATCTTCTGTTTTTATTTTTCAGCCATTTATATTTACTGTTATGAGCTGTGTAGGCCTTATTCTGAGCAGTGTCCTGCACAGAAACCACCCTGTTAGGAAACCATATTATTGTTTATAACATCATATGGGACCCATGGGTGCCAAGATGGGCACCTGTTCATTAAATCTCCATCTGGCTCTGCAGAGAAGTTTGGACATAGTTATGTGAACAACAGAAATGTTTTCAAAGCTCCAAATAAAAAACAGAATGTTAAAATGCAGCGTAGGAGTAGGGTCTTCAGACAAATTACCCGGCCTGTCCCTGTGCTCAGCGGAACGTATAACCATGGCTGGGAGCCACGGCGCATTCGAAGTGCTCAGCTGTCATAATAGTAATAATGAATCCACTTTTATTTCCAATTAAAATGTTCCTAATAGCATTGTGGTTGCATTGATTTCTCTGCAAATGGCCATTCATCTAAGAACATTTACACTGAGGCATCCTGAGGGATCTGAATCACGCTCATCACACACTGGCTCCAAGTACAAACAAAGAGGAACTGATAAGTAAATAGCCCGTAAGAGATTTCTGCTTATGCATGTGTATATGAGTGTGTCAGAGCACAAATGCCTACTTTTAAATGGCTGCTGCTCAGTGGATTTTTGGAGACACTGATAATGATGGAAATCTCTAAACAATTGCACTCTCCGACCAATCTTTCTCTCTCTGAGCTGCTGAGATGTAGCAGAAATACAGGCAGGAAGAGGGAGATCACTTTTTTACTTGACAGCTGTTACGGCTGGCAGCGAAAATTCAAAATGAAAGAGATGTCTTGATTTGAAGACAGGCTCTTTATTTTATCCACCAATCCCACTCCATTTCCCCAAAACAGGTAATAGGCTATACATGCACTCCTGCATATACAGACGTGAGGACGGAGTGCACATAGCCCACTTACCTGACACCTGCAGACGCCCACAACTTATTATGCAAGCGTACAAGTTTTCCAGTGTTTTAATTAGGAAATGTGAGCATGATAATTGAAAGTTGACTTTTGTATGTGACTGATTGAAGAAGACTCAGGACAGGAGAGGTTCCCAGCTCGGGCAATTTACTTAATGAGCTCGGGTGAACATTGCACATACCACAGCATCATAATATGTTACAAACCTCATAAAGAATCAGTTTGACTTGTGTTTATGGAGGCAAGAGAAATTCCTGGCATCTACACTCTAACTTTATCCTAACTTAGTTACCTTTCATGGTGTGTCTAAACTTGTATAGCAATTCCTGGCATCTACACTCTAACTTTATCCTAACTTAGTTATATTTCATGGTGTGTCTAAACTTGTATAGCATCTTAAACAGAGGCTACAATGCAGGCTTAGAGGCCCAGTGGAACATTGTACAACCTAAATGGTTATGTTTAAAATACATACATGTTGCAGTAAACAAGTGTTTCAAATGTTCCTGGCATATGACCAGTCACATATGACCACCTGCTGTTGCATGTAACATACTTTATATAGATCCTGAAGTAATGTTAAGCAAAATTACGGACATTAATGGTGAACACAGTGAATATTAAACCTGCTCAACAACTCCAAGTTAGTTTTGTCTTTAGCTCTTAGCTGAGGGTTAAATCAATTTATCAAAGTATGGAAGAACTGTAACCTGATGAATGTTAAATATCTTTTCAAAACAACACACATGAAATTACCTAAATACACATGTTTAATCAAAATACAGATTTTCCTTTAAAGGTTGATTTCATGCTTGGCTTAGCTTCAGATGACAGGACTGCTGAACTATGACTAAGAAAATAAGTTATAAATTTGAAAATCAATCATAAGCTCAATTAATGCACAAAGAGTCAATAATAGATTAGAGAAAAAGTGAGAGGGAGCCATACCCAAAAGGCAATCAGGAGTCCACAGTAATTATGCTAATGATTTGGATTTGCTACTTCATTAACCACCATTTTGAGCTGGTTGATCACAAGGGTACCTCTGCAAGTCTCCGTAGCAACTGTGTGGGGAAACCAGATGAGACACAAAGAGAGTTTGTGTCTGAGTGTGCCTGTGCATGCAAGTATGTGGACACGTGCTAATGACTACATCTGGTAAGTGCTGTAGAGACTCTGCAATCACTTAGATTCTGTCTGTGGGAGGAGTTAGTACTGTCCAGTATGTATTCCCAGTTAAATGGCTTTTTTCTTTGGCATGAGCATATACAGATGCAGGATTGCCC
Source organism: Monopterus albus (assembly GCF_001952655.1). Lineage (NCBI taxonomy): Eukaryota > Metazoa > Chordata > Actinopteri > Synbranchiformes > Synbranchidae > Monopterus > Monopterus albus. The sequence goes on along the minus strand of NW_018128058.1, from coordinate 362,700 downwards.
AAGTATTTCAACTGACTGACAAATTAACATCATTTATAATGTTTTTAATTATTTCTAAGGGGTTAAAAAAACAGCGGTTGCCCAATTTGTGATAAAAAATTCCTCGAGATTCAGGAAATAATTTCATTGGGAAATAGCAGGTGGGAGCAAAGCTCAAATGAAGTTGCACATTCTGACAAAACCTTGGTGAATATATAGATTTTTCTTGTGTTTTTGTTGAGTATAGAAATAGAATAAGTCTCAGAAACCACTGATCTGCATAGAATACAACCACTTGGCCACATCCAGTGTAAACATGATACTAAGCTAATGATCCTGAGCAGGATTAGTGCTTTTGTGAAAATGCAGGAATTGTCCAGGGAGCCTGTACAGCCTGTGGAAAAGCAATTCACTGACTAAATGAAAATGTATTACCAATGGTTCATTTCACATTTATCATCAACCTGAATCACAGGCTTTCTTTTGCAGATATCAAGATTAATTGTTGGCTCAACAAAGACAAAGGTAAAATTGGCTCTTTTATATTCAAAGGATGTCAACCAACAGCGGACTATAGTTTTCTGTGATCATTTATTTTGAATGTAATTTAAATGAGCAGAAATAAGATGGTACGGTTGAAGGAGAAAGCCTGTCAAAACACAGCCAAGTCATTTTATCTTGGTATTTTCAAACACTGCGATAATGGATTTGTCTTTGTTCTCAGGCATGAGTCTACAAATATGGCCTAAAGAGGCTGTGTCTGTTTGATTAACAAAACACTGCATTGAGCGAGCGCTTCACAGACCTTTCACTCTCAGTCTGCAGCTTCCCTCTGGATGTGCTCACTTGACCTGGCCCAGTGCAACTCCTAACCACACACTACAGCCACAGTGTACAGTGTAGCTACACTACAGTGGTACTTCAGTCAATTCTAGCCAAAATCCCAAGGTTTTACAAATATTCCAACTGTGTCAGGTGAGAAATGTGTAAGAAATGACTTGCAAGACTTCTAAATTTCCATCTTGATGCAGCGCAGTAGACATAAACATTTTGGATTTCAGGTTTTGACTCAGCCTAAGTGTGATATTGCATCAGTGAAGTGCTGGAAAAAGTAGACAAAGAAAACAGCGACTTCAGAAAGATTGAACTTTAAATGGATAAAATTGCCATTTAACCCATCAGACTAGGCTCAAAAACCCATAATTGTAAACAAAAGTATTCAGACCCTGAATTCAGTACATTGTAAAAGCCCCTTTGGCAACAATTACAGCTACGAGTCTTCTTGGACAAGTCTTTACAAGCTTTGCACACCTGGATTTGAGTTTATCATACCAAATTGGAATGAAGACACCAGTGAACTCCATTTTCAGAGGTTCTGCAGGGCTTAAGTCTGGGCTTTGGCTGGGCCACTCAAGGGCAGTCAAGTTGTTCTGAAGCCACTCCAGTGTTGCCTTGTTTAAGGTCATTGCTGTGTCTCAGGTTGTGTGCACTCTAGGCCAGGTTTAGTCTTCAAGGATTTCTCTTTATTTGTCTAAATTCATCCTACCCACCATGCTTTACTGTAGGGATTAGCCAGGTGAAGAGCAGTGCCTGGTGTTCACCAGACATAGTGCTTGGAGTTCTGCCCAAAAATTTACATTTTTGTGCCAGACCGAACTTTTCTCAGATCAGAGAACCTTTTTCAGCAGGGTCCCAGAATCCTTTAAATGCTGTTTGGCAAATTCTGGGTGAGCTGTCATAAGCCTTTTATTCAAAGTGCCTTCAGTCTAGCTACTCTACCATAAAGGCCTGTGTGGGGAAGGGCTGCTGAGACAGTCGTCCTACTGAGACTCTGCTGGGAGGAGAGTCCTGGTGGTTCTAGACCTCTTCCATTTACAATTAATGAGACCACTGTGCTTCTGGGAACCTTGATCTATCTCATCATAGCATGGGATTAACATGTGGTGTGTGATATAGGTGTGTGCCTTTCTAAACTATGTCCAATCAATTCAGTCATTCAAGCTTGCTCCAATCAATTTCTAGACATATCTAAGAAAACAGGATGCACCAACTAGTTTGGAGCACAACAGCAAATGGGTTGAACAGCAAGCATACCAAACATCTATGCAAAGCCGACATGTTCCCATCCAAATGTAGTTCTTTAAGCCTTCAGTTGTTAGAACTAATT
>NW_018128058.1:331338-360517 GCF_001952655.1 Monopterus albus | reverse complement strand
TTGCACAGGAAAAAACTCCTGTCAGCTGTCGCATCATACCTGGAGATTTTTCATTTGTCAACTTCAATGTGGTCTCTGGTTTATCAGGTGAACACCACGGAAACATCACGCTATGCTTGTCCTTAAACTACAGGCCAGAACCACAGTACAACACTCTCCACAACAACACTGTTGTTCCTCTTGGATCATGTCAGGTTAGAGGGAATCATTTTGACCTTTGTCTCTTGTTCAGGATGCACAGACAAATTCTGCAAGTGAATTAACATAAATGAAGGATGATTTTACTTACTTTTGTTTAAACAGTGGCCACTAAATAGGGACTGATGAAAATGACTGAACGATTTTCTCTGGACACCAAACAGTTGTGTATTTTATGTATTGAAACTGACTCTTCTATTAGAATATTAAGCTTATTTGAATCCAGATATTCAGACAAATCTAATTGCAGTCGAAGTCAGTCTGATTCATAATGCAGCAGCTTGCAGCGGTAGATTAGAATGACAAGAAAGATTAGAGACTGTGGGGATTTTTGATGTTTGAGACCAAATTGCTTAAGTTCAATAATTAGATTGTCCAAAGCTAAGCAAATAGCAAAAGGTAAAATATGTCAATCATTGTGATGAAATTACCTGTTACTCATCTGTTCATCTGATATTATATTATGCTGGAAAAAAGGGCAACAAGTGGCAGTTATTGTCATGGCATAATAAAAGGAAGTGGAACATTCATACAAGGTGGCATGTTGTCAGCTATCAAATTACTCCTGAGTGTTTTTTATGTTATTTCAGAAACTAATTTAGTTCTCAGTGTACAAGCATTCTGGTATCTGTAGATGAACCACACTTTCATTACGAGAGCTCACATTTACACAGAAAGGTTCATTTGAGTCATTTACAAAATATGTTGAGAATGACAGATTTTATAGATTTTTTTTATTTGTTTTTACAGACTTTTTGTCACAACAAAGTCAGCAAGAGCATCTTTTTTTGTCTGTAACATTGTAGTAATTCATTTGAAAGCAACAGAAAGAACACCGATCATTTCATAGCATAAAAGCAGAGGCTGTTTTGACATGCAGCAACACAGGCAGGGCTTCTAACCAAATCTAAGGCAAGGGGAATATTAACAGCCCCCACCATCAACTTTCAGCTCCAACCTCCTCTTACCCATCATTCACAGCCCTCGGGGCTCAACAATAACAAAATACACAGAGAAGCTGCAACAAAAGAGGATTTTTTTTTAGATATGAAATCTCACTCCAGGGATGACAAAATGAACACAACTCTAAAATTCCTCCTCCTATTATAAGCTGTTAACATTACTTCAGAGGGGATTCAGTAATATTTCAAAACTGCAACATTCAAGTCCTTCTAGTTAGCCAGCATAATGATTGGTCAAAGAATACGGAACCTTTTGTGCATTACCAACGTATAATTTGTCATAAACACCGTTTGATATGTGAGTGATAACAGGGTCAAGCAGAAAAGGAAAAGCTGACCTCTGGACCTCTCTCACCCAACATTTACAAAGCTTCAAGACTGGACTAAGGGGACAACTTGGTCTATTTAAAAAAAAACAGGCCACACATACTGAAAGGTTAAATAATGAAATTGTATGTTTCAATCTATCTCATAGTACAGTGCAATTAAGCCCTGGCCATAAAATACTTGTACTGAAGTTGTAAAAACACACTACTGAGCTTTGACCATTTCATAAGAGATTCTTAAAAATGAGAGCTGTGTACTTAAGTGCTAAGCTTTGAGCTTACAGTATAGTCTGATTTCTAGTCTGCATCTAGTCTGCAGTGTTTAGGATCCATGTAAGGTGAGAGCACTGCCCCAGTGTTTGGTCTCTAAGGGAGAGATAATTGACAAGTCCTTCTTAAATGGCTACAAACAGAGGTCAAATGAAGAAAAACCCCCACCCCAAAAACCCGGGGCAAAAAAAAAAAAAAAAAAAAAAAACAATCAGCAGACAAACAAAGTGATGCTCCAACAAACAGACAAAAGCAGTGTTAAGACAGAGGCTGCCTGGGGTAGTAGGGGTGAGTCCGTCTTCTGTTGGGGGACCGCTGCGTCCATCTGTGTGTCCGCTCACCCACCTGTCCAGCCACCTCCTGCACCATGGTGTCTCACTTGAGCAGAGCCTTAATTGCGTCACAGTTGGCAGCATCAGAGGCACTGATGCCGTCCGGTGTTTTGTGGTCTTTGTCAGCTCCCTGTGGAGGAGAGAAGGCATGAATATTAAATATACTTAGTAGGGCAATCAACATTTACTCAGGTCAGGTCATCCATGCCCTTTCGCAATGAAATTACTCTGTGTACTAAGAAGTCAAAGGACTCACCCCAGGAACTAAAGTTAAGCAGAATCAGCTAACCGTCATGAGTCACGACAGTCGCCTAAAGTATGCTAGATCGCTGCCCATATGGTGGTGGTGGTGTAAACTTGGAATGTCAATCTGCAAACTGGCACAGCGTGTCTAGAATGGTTCCTACAAATGTCTTGCCTATGACCACAGGCCCTTGTTGGACAGCTACCCTGGTATGTGACCAAAACATTAACGGCAAAACTTCGGCCACTTTTATTTTCTTCCAATTCAGTCACTAAGCACTTGCCTGTAAGCCTGTCTTTATCCGGACAGCAAAAGCAAGACAAAGCCAGAGAAGCTGTGGCACAAATCCATTTGAGCTCTGAGGGATAACTGAGTGAATGTGAAAGCGATGTGACTGGATGCAGTCATTTGGATTAGGGAGGACAAAAACAAATGGAAAAAAAAAAAAAAAGATGAGAGCGGCAACGTGTTGACTGCACATTTAGTGACAGCAGATTTAATGGGCAATGGAGAAGTGGAGGGGCATGGAGTGGAGCAACGTCCTGTTTGGCCTGCCAACTTGAGCCTCATAGCAAAGAGCTTACAGAGCCAAGGCAGAGAGAGTCTATTGTTGCGTGGAGAGGCAAGGCATCAAAAACAATGTTACCCAGTTTAAGTGCCCGGCGGTGTGAGGAAGGCTGTCTGTGTGCAAATTCCTTGCCACAAAAGCAACAGAGCGCATCCCAAGCAAGAGAGATTTACCAGGGCTGAGCGGGTAACCTGTCAGATCTACATCTCTAATTAGCAAAGAGAAGAGAAACAAAAAGTAGGAAAGGGTTTTACCAATTCACGACACGCTTTATATTTCTAGGAAGTGCAACGCCAGTGGTTAGCGCCCTGTTATCTAACACTGGAACACTGGAACTATGACGACTGGTGAACCCAGCTCCTTCAGAACAAAGCCAGCGGTTTAAACACAAAAGTGCAAAGTAGAAGTTGTAATAAAGTATCTGAGTGTCTAACTTTTCAAAAGCTGCTGACTCATTTGGATCATGTAACCAGTCACTGTGCTCTCCACTCTACTGAGGTCAGGGGAAGACGGAGAGGATAGGGCAATATGAGGAGGGTCTTGTTCTCGCTGCCTTCTTTCTTCAGCTCTGGGGAAATCATTAGTTACTGGTTCAAGACTACCTAATAACTGAGTCTACAGAGCCCCTCTATTTAGATGGCAGGAAACAGCAACACACCTTGACCCTAGCCCTTTCGCCATCATTAGTACGCTTGCTAGGAAACAAGGCATCTGACAAACACAATTACAAACCTTTTGTGTACCACCATATTTGACAATGAACATTCCCATCTTCTACTCAGCTATGTGGCCCTAACCAGATTGATACTCCCCATGGGCATTTCGGGTCGGGTTCTAAAAATAGCTCTGGCCCATACTCCTCTCCATTACTGCCTCTCAGGATACACTATACTATACCCAGTGCCCATCCAACTCCATCTGACACCACTTACAGTAACGAGCTTGTCCTAACTTGAATAATGACCCCTTATGAATGCCTCATTGTCCAAAATGTATCCAATCAAAGAGAAGCGAGTGGCCAAGTGAGACACAGTCTAAGAATAAGACTAGACTCCCAGGGTGTCTCTAGTTAAATTCTGATGCATTGATATTCTGAAATATGGAGCCAAACAAAGCAGCACTTGGTCAGTAACAAAATGCCACTGACTTACCAAAGTGCCCATTAAGTTTTCATTACGCCATTAGTGAAAGGAATTGAAATGTCTCCTGTGAATAAGTCAAAACCTATTTGAAATGCAATGCTTACATCAGAGTATTGACCTGCTGGCAGCAGTCAGACATTACCAACCTGTAAAAGGGTAAATGTTCTAACACCCAGTGAAAAGGGGACGATCAATACCTCTATCTGAACAGGCCGTGTCAGCTTAGGTTCTGCTTAAAATGAAGAAACTAGGTGTGGATTAAAGAGCTTCGCATTTTAAATTTAATGATATCGAGTGTTTGGAATGCGAGTCCAAGTCTTTTAGGCTGACTGGAGTTTAGAGTCGCAATGCTTAGTTGATTAACGATGGACAGAAAATTCTATCGTGATGACCATTTTAAGCACAACTGCCAAATATTCCCAGGTTCCCGCATCTCAAATGAGATGACTTCTTCTCTGTGTCACTCAATATTAAAATGAATATACCTGGGGTTTGGAACAACAACTTAATAAAATGAGCCATTTGCACTGTAAGAACTTAGGTATTTCAAACATGTTAGAAATATAGCACATACTAACAAAAACTTAATTGCAGCCCAATGTGAATGTATATGGTCATATTTAGTTGAAGGCCAGTGTTCTGTTACAAAAGTAGTAGTAGCTAAACAATCCTTGCACCAAAGAGGAATCAAAAGTGTAAAGGTTTTCATATAGCTTCTGTACAAGAAGCACAAAATGCCTTCTCCTTATCACAGCAGCCTATCCCGTTCTGTAACCTTGTAAGGTGTTCTTCCCCTAATCCCAGTTATTCGGAAAGCAGTACCCAGACACAGCAATGTACAAAAGATACATCTATAGAAGCAAAACAATCACTTTTTTCTATTACTTCTTTGTGACTTTACAGGCCTATAGTGTAGAAACAGTATCTGGGAATTCAGTCAAGTATATCATGTGAAGATTATATCTACTAGCCCGTTTCACTTTAATATTCTTACTTTGTGACTACTGTGAGGAAAAAGAGTTCATCCTTCCCTTCTTTGTATCAAGAACACACAAAAAGGAGGAGGCCTTATGTGGTGAAGTTTAAAAGAAATGACAATAGGAAGTGACTTAAAAATAATACTGCTTTTCTTTGTGGTTTTCTCAGTGGTCGTGCTCAGTTCCTCATAAAAGATAAAAACACGTGCATTCATCTGTGCATGACCTTTCACTGTAAAGCAAAATTAACTGGCAGGCCTCTGCAGGCTGTAGTCTGTACTGTCGGCCAGGATCTTACAGCTGGGTCACCTATTGGGGTTAAAATGGCCTTTCATAATTCACTGCCAACAGCAGCACAGTACACCATCACTGGGGGTGGAGGGGGGCACAGGTCCACTCCCGAGGTGCACTAGGGAAGCGAGCCATTTTGTCTGCCAACACAATGTCTGACAGTCCAATAGTCACATTTCAGTATTCTCAGCAGGCTCTTTTCATACACTGAAAAGAGGTAGCTGTGGTGCTACAGGTGTCACCAGACAGAGTGGATGGTGTGTTTCTGGGACAACCTATTCCTCTCAGGTTAAGACAGATGGTGCGTTTTCAGAGGTGTCAGGCGTTGATGTATTGAGATCTCATTCCCTTGGTGACTAATGACCTTTTGGGTGCTTCTGGTTGTTAATCTTCGTTGGCGCATAGCAGAGAGGATATGAAGACCCATGGGTTTGCTCAAATCTTTGTCTTCCACTACAGTCTCTGTTCAGATGAGCTATGGCTGCCTGTTTGTCCACCCAAAGGGTCTTCATTAGATACCATTTCAGATGTACAGGGGCCTCTGTCTTTCAGGAGGATGAAATGTGGCTCTGGAAATATGAATGATAACAGGGGAAATAAAGGAAAATGACCATCTTCAATGATGAAGTCTATTTAATTTTATAAAGGGAGAGTATGCAGGTTTTAAATGCAAATCCACTGTGATGTCAGGGTGACATGTAACAATACATTATTAAAAACTCCTACGGACATAATTCCTACTTTCAGTCTGAACAATGTACCTGCCCTTGCTTGCCAATGTTACACTAGTAACCTTTCTAGCAAAGAACTAAGTGAGCAGTAAACAGTTATTTTCATCCTGTTGGCACTGGCTGCTTCCCTCACTTATCTTTGAGCCAACAGTACCCATGGCCAGCTGACTGCATTAGCCAGCTGTCAGCCAGCTGCTGGCCAATTGCAGGCTGCTGGCCATTAAGATGTGAAGACCGGGGCATGTGGGTGATTAATACAACCAATGCCAGCAGAAATATGTAAGCAGTGGAGTATCACCTAAGTGTCTCTCTAACCTAACACCAATGCTGCCGCTACACAGATGACTATTTCTTCTTTTCAAACATCTGCTTCAAAGTGCAATAGAAACTGTTAAAAAGTCTGCTTGAATGGTGCATATGCAACTGTATAGGGTATAAAAAACAGGCCTAATCGGTAGAGTGACTGAGCTTATGAATGCCCCCTCTCCTCTTCCCATTACTTTCGTTGAGCCAAGATAATACTGCCGTGAAACAACTCTGTAGAGGAGCCTTCATTTACCGTGCCCCATTTAGCCTGGCTGGTAACAGACAGCTGCTCACTCATCCTGAGCCCCAAAATATCTCTCTCTCCATCTCACAGACACATGCAACAGAAAGCATAACAGCCATGTACATGACATCATGTACTCTCCCAAGTTGTTTCTCTTACAGTGGCACAATTCTTGATTATAATGTGAAAACTCAAATCTTTGATTATCTACAAAGCTACACCATGCCCACTGCTAAGCTCTCGTCCTTTTCATCATCGTGATGTTGCAGTGGAATGGCCTGCAGTTAACAGATGTGACCAATATGCCTGTCTTGCACTTTAAATTTATGGGTGATACGGGCCAAGATACAGATATGAAAAGAATAATGACATCAAATAGGACATTATCAGCTAAGTGCACCTGTTCTATTCTACAAAAAAAAAAAAAAATCTTGTATTGAATAACAGATGAGTGCTGGTCACAAAGACACGACTGAAGGAGGTAATGAAAGACAAGGAGCCATTGTGGCCCCCCATTTGTGTGACAGTCATTGTCCACTGGGGCATCAGTTCCACTGTAGTCTGGCTCAGTTGGGTTATGGTGAAACAGAACGCCACCAAATTAAATGAATAGGAGATCTGTGGTGTGCATGTATTTCTGAGTCATTCAGGGAGCTCCTCCACCATATGAGGGCTTCTGTTTGACTACGACAAATCTGTTTTCTACTGCTGGGTGACACTGGTTGGATTGGACATTTATTATCATATGCTTGTTATTCAGCTGCATTGCTATAGCCAATGCCAGCTGTGCCTGCCTCAGTATTGTCTCTCTGCCTGCAGCTATGTGTGTATGCACATGTCCATATACACCTATCTAAATGGGTTGCATTTATGATTGTTACAGAGCTAAACAGCTGATGGGACTGAGGTAGAAGGGTGGAGCAGAGATTTAGATGAATGAAATGGATTAAAACACAAACAAAGCAAGCAATCAGCAGCAACACTGTGTGATGCTCTATGAACATTCCAGCACAGCCTCCACAGGCCTGTGTTAAAGCGGCCTTTTGTCCAGAGTGTAACCTCATCAGTACTCATGGCCCACAAGGAACCCCTAACACATCAGCTTGCACCAATAGTAGCACCAGGGCGCTTCTGTGCACAAATGCATGTATGAATACACTCTCGAATCAGAGTACTGACCTTTTCTAGCAGGAGCTTGACACAGGAGAGGTGACCCTCGAAACAGGCCGAGGTCAGTGGAGTGAGCCCGTATTTGTCTGGAGCCTGTAGGGGCAGCAGGTGGGAAGGGCATGAGTGAAAGAGAGGGGAAAAAACAGCTGAATTTTTAGAGGAAAGGTTCTTATATCTGCAAGTCCTAGGCTAGGTCCAAATGCTACACAATGGCACATGTAAATAAGAAAGAACTGTGAGAGCAGGCTTATTTCTGGGTGCTGTGATGATGAGTTGTTGTGTTCAGTCATTCTCAGGCAAAGGGTGATGTGCAAATAAGTAGAGCTGCCCCCTGAAAGTCGACTGGCTGAATCATTAGTTGAGAGACCTGTAAGTCAAGAGACTCCTCTAGTCAAAACATTATTTTATTTTTTGTCAGTCATTATGCATTACAATAGAATGCTGCCACAGCCCATGTTAGTTTATCATCATCTTCTCCTTATTTTGGTGTACCAAGCAGCAATTCACGCAATGCTGCCTACATTTTACATCCGGCCACTATGTGTTGAACTGTCTATGGGACCTCTTTTCAGTCTGTATGTGGGGTCCTGTCTGGTGAGGTAGACCCCTGCTTTGACTGATCTGGTACTTAGCACCTGTTCTTCTGCTGTCTAATAGACCAGCCCATTTCAGCCACTGTTAGGATTTCCCAATGTCAGCCACCTCAGTTATCTGTCAGTGGTACATCCCATGCAGGGCCTTATCATGCCATGGCACTTTCTCTGGCTGGTCTTCAGTCCATGCCCGTTGCTGTCTCAAACATTCTCTCAGCAGCTTGTCCGTGGGTGCCATTTTACTCATGTACTCCTGGATACTCAGGGTTTCATCACTCACCAAGCCCCATCCACCCTCTTTCCAGCTGGTGTACAGTCTCTGGGTGGAAGCCTCTCTGCATTGTGAGGGGGTTCCGGGTCTTTACATCAGCAGTCTCCATGTCCTTGTTTGGGCGGCTCCAGCACAGTATCTGATGACTGGCAGGGTGTATGTGCTGATGGCTTGGCTCGTGTTCCTCCCACTGAGCTGGCTTTTCAGGACCCATCTTATCTTTTGATGGTACTTGGAGATTGTTGTCTTTCTTGCCTCCTCATCATGTTTCTCATGTGACTGTGGGATACCAAGGTACTTGTAGATGGTCTGTATCATCAGATCCATAAGAGATGAGAACTTGGACCTGGTGTGTCTGTGTCTGTGTGTGTAAATATTTTAAGAATGAGTAGTCACACTGAACAGCTGACTGACAAATGTCTTACTCAGATACAAAATTACAAATAACAGAAACAGACAACCATATCGGTTGGGGGGGGGGTTCTGGCGAGTCCAGACAACTGCTCAACAAGCAAAAGGACAACAGCTGAAACAGCATATGATAATCAGTTTAGCAGTGGGCTTAGACTGGGTAAGCAAGCAGACATAGGCACTGTAATTTTTTTTGTGGTCAATACAACCCTGGGCAGTAGGCAAATTAAAGTAAAAAGAATGCAATGTGAGCTGGATGCTGTGGCTCTTACATTGATATCTGCTCCCTTAGAAATGAGGAAGTCCACCACATCCGTCTGACCAAAATCTGCAGCATAGTGCAGAGGCTTCCTCCCACCTTCTAAGGTCCGGTTAACATCCTCAGCCTGGAAAGAAAAAACATATTAAAAGGGCTGAAATAAATTAACTCAACGCTGTCACAAGTCAACAATATGCATTAAAGACCTGAGGACACCTTTAACTTGCATGGAAACTCACTGTTGATGCAAGCTCCCACCTAATTTTAGTGTGAAACAATTACATGCACAGCATCCTCTCCCCTTCCCTTCCCTGCCGTGTGGTTAAATGAATGTGATGACTGATTTCACAAAGAGCCTGTTAAGGTCTTTAACTGTGACCATTCAACAATAACAGAATTGCTGCCAACATCTGATTTCACTCACTCACCTTTATCACAAAGTCTAGTTAATGTGAAGTACAACACTCTAGGGCTGCTTGATTATGGCAAAATCATAATAACGATTATTTTGGCCAATCAGACCATTTAACACAAATACGCTGACTTTGGTAACATGTTTAGGAACAAAATCATGCAATTATTGAACTTTTTTAAAGATCATAATCATTTTATCTTGATTTCATAATCTTTGGAAGCCACAAATTAAAACAAAATTTGATTCATCACCCAGCCCTACAACACACTGAAGACAAGTGCTCATTTTACACTCAGTACCACCAAGTCCTTTAGCAATGATGGATAACAAACCTCAATCCATCGACTCATCGGTTAATCAACTAAAGCACTGTATTTGTTTATTCCCAGACATGTGTAAATAATTAAATGGCATTGGGTCACAGCAAACTATCAGAAATGAGAAAGCATTTCTTGTAGGTGGAAAATTCTAAATGTGACAGTCCAGTTCTGCTCCCAATTTAGCAACTGTATCATTATCATGACTTTACAGTAACTATTTGTAATGGTGGCATCTAAAGGCACATAAGAGTCAAACCTTCCAAGGTCTATGCACCAAGCTAGCTCTAACATTAAGATGTGTCCTCTGTCTTGGCATCCTGTAGTTTGTCTTAAAAGCAAGATTTAGATGTTACTGGCTTTTACAAGGTGCAAAAACAGATGCATGTGGGAGAAGGCTATTGTGCATTTATTCACTAGAACTGCCTTACTGACCATTTCAGAAATAAAATTTAATTTATCAAGGGGCTACAGCCAACACCATTTAATTATCATATCACCATAATGACTTTCTGCAACACTGGCACGACTGCTGGCCAGCTTATTTAGGTTATACGAAAAGAGAAATGAGGGGTCAGAGTATATAAACACTCAAATAATGTGATACATATTAGAATGAACACGCTATCAGGAAGACAGACTGAGAAACACTGACTTTATTCGTTTGGCAACAGTCAGCAGAGTTGTGAACTAAAACCCATTCAAAAAACAAATAAAAATAAAACATTACACCATTAGAGTGGCACTCCACCTAAAATCTATCTTTGAGTTTGCTGAGGTAAAAATATGAGCTACTGGAACAAACTGAGCATGTAGGAGAAGGGAAGAGAAGCAAATTACACTCTAATAGTAGTTTTGACACGTTAAACCTACAATGAAAACAGATCCTTATTGGAATCCATTGTAATTAACATACATTTCACTTGACTAAAGCCTGAAGTGTTTAAAGCTTTATGATGGTGAACAGTTTGATTACAATCGGACATCGGAGCTAGGAGCCACTGGATCTGCTGTAGCTAAGACCCCCTCTGTGTTATAAACCTGACAACGGCCCATCAGCGTTAGCTCGACACTGCTGATGCCTAGGCCCGTTGACCGGTTAGCTCGCTAGCAATTAGCTAAATATATTTGACAGCACCTTTGCAAAAACCCACCGAAGAAGCTATTATTAAACAATGTTATATAATGCACGTGTCGTAACTAACTAATACTTGTCGCTGTCTCCTGGTATAACAATGGATATGACTACTGCTACCTGTAGACTGCCTGTCCACGTACCAGCGAATGCTAACGGTTGTTGGTTAGCTTATCAACAGGTTGATTTCAGCGGAAAGTGGTAATGTTAACATTAAAGGAAAGTAGCCTAAGTAAACGTTTCATGGACACATTCGCTACGTTTTAAGTAAAATGCTGATGACTAGACTATTCATTATTCTGCTAGAGCTGAGAGAGTTAGCAAAACCCTCGGCCACATACAGTGCTACACCTTCCAGGTAAGGGTAGCTGTCTATGTCGCTAACCTGGCGTTGAGACGTCACTGTCAAATCCACAATGTTGCCAAAGCGCGTTACTACAGCCTTGAATTGTTTCTAAACTAATTCAAGATATGTTCCACCTCCATATAATACAGTTAACGTTTGTGATCCAGCAAACCCCACAGATGCCATAACATTAAATGCTAGATTAACGTTACCTAACTAACCATTACCCAACTCCTGCTACCATTAGCAAGCTAGCCACTCTAGCTAACCTAGTGTAACTGATGCTAATTAGTAAACAGCTAACGGTGCTTATCAGAATATAGTTGCACACAACTCGCCGAATAACCAGTCAATTCCCACTTGTCTTACCGTCACCAATTTGGTTTTGACCTCGTCCAGGTCCCCGGTCTTCAATGCCCACATCAGCTCTTTATCTCCCATCTTCCTGTGTGTACTCCGGCGTTTCTCCTTTTTCTGTTGTGCTGCAGGGCAGTTGCAAAGTTAAATGTTATTACGTTAGAAGTTCGCTAGCTAGCGCTGGAAAACTCTTCTGTCGTTGCTGTGAATAGAGCTCGACTGAATAAAACGTCGTTTTAATACTCCAGAGAGCACTTTTAACTGGGTTTTGCTTGTAACTGAGACCTACCCGAAGAATCAAGGGTAAAATTAGGCTCTATAGAAGTTCTGAAAGGCAAAGTAGCAGAGAGGGATCCGCCTTTCTACAAGCACCTATTGTTACCGATGTCGTTAACTTCCGGGTAACGACATCGGAAAGCTACGGAAGAGTATTAGGGTCACTGCATACATTTTTTTTTAATTCTGACTTTATTCTCAGAATTTTGACTTTCATCTCAGAATTCTGACTTTATTCTCAGAATTCTGACTTTAGACTTTAAAGTCTAAAGTCAGAATGTAACATAATGTAGCATGTAACATAATCTTCATTTCTATCTGTGGTAAACACATTTTTTGAAAAATGAAATAAAATACACTAAAAATACAAAATAAAATAATTTACATTATATAAAGATGTTGATGACATAGATTATTGGTCATCAAGGCTGTTTTGCTTTATGATGAGGAAGACAGTCTTATTGACACAAAATAGACTTTACACATCATGCCATGTTTTAGGTCTACCACAGCACCACTCATAACTACAGTTATGTGTCTCATGCATAGCTATGACCAAATGTCGGTTTGGATATAGTTTGGTTACATGCAATGTATTGTCTTCAGTGAGCTGTAAAATGTTTAACCATTTTGATGTTTTAATTTAATTTCAACCATAAATTAACTAAATTGTGAACACAATAACACCCCTAACCAAGTCAAAAGAGAAAAAAAGTGCAAATAAATGCATCATTTGATCAAAATATAAGACGATAACAATTCCTGAAGAAAACAATAATTTCAAGGTACCCAAGGATCCAAAACAGTACTTGTTGGATACAGTCTGTACTTTCAGGGCCATCTCTATTGTCATTCATCATTTGAAAAACTGTTCAGTCAGTCCCTGATAAAAGAGGATCGACTACAAAAGACAACATGGCAGAAGGGGCAGGAGAAAACAATTATTATTTTACCTTGATCTGTAAAGGATCAAGGGCAGAGCAACCAAGTTCAAAGCAAAACCAATTGCCTTTTTGCCATAGGGTCATCACTAGAACCTCCTACATCTAAAGTACTCCCTGGCCAAATTTCTGGCCCCTAACCTTTTTCTTGCAGTAAAGAGAAGAGAAGAATGCTGCATACCCCTTCTCTCCAGCTGCTCCTTGTGAAATATAAGTGATCACAAAAGAGTTGTATACTATCATTATATGAAATCAGCAGCCATCTGTCCAGAGGATGACGAGGACAGTAAAGACATAATTTCAAGGATGTTGAGAATAAAAATGCTGTCAATGAGATTCAACCACTCTCTCATTTTCCTCCTTGTACAGCTCCCCTTTACAACATCCCTCACCCAGACATCTCTCAGATGTCTCCAGCACAGACACATACTACAGACCGAGCAACTGAAACATGGGCATTAAAGTCTTTTATGATAGTGACAAACTGTCCTGCCAGTGAACACTGGAGCCTTTACACCTAAATGGTAATAAGGACACAGATGACTACTGCCCAGGTTTCCCCTGCCTGATATGCTAATGTGACATATAGTATATGATTGAAAAGATTCCCAGTAATTTTAAGTTCAATTGCAGTCCAACTATTCATGCCTGTAATAATGATGTCTGCATAATAATGTACTTCTGGCTAGGAGTTACTGATGTCACATTCCATTATATATTTTCAAACTTTCATTTTGATCAGAAAAAACTTTATTTCAAAAGGATACTTACAGCAGGATGTATAGGATATCATTCATAGTGAAGGTTTATAATACACTTTTGCATTGTAAATAGCACATATTATAGCTGGTAACGTGACAAAGTAAGCCCCTGTTATGTGAATGAACAACATAATAAGATTTTCACAGAGAAAGATTTCTGCCTGACAGACACTTTAAAGTAATTCTATCCACTGGCATGACAGATTGGTACCTCCACTTTTCAGTCTATTAGTAGCTCTCAGGCAAGACAACTACACAATGCAGCTGTGTCCATTAAAAAGTCGAGATGGGGCTCAACTAAAAATGCTTTCTGCTCACCAGCTATCCAAAACATTCCTGTGGATAACACTCAATTGACAATGGACATGTGTTTTCTCATACTGGAACATTCAGTCCTGGCAGATGATTTAAAGAAGATAAAATAACTGATATTAATCTCTGAACTAAGTCAATTAGCTGTCTTGCATAGATGAAATAAAACCTTTTTATGAGGACTGAGGCTGTCTATTTCCTCAGAGAGATTATAAATGAAGCTTTAAAGCTGAAATGGTACATTTTGGGTTAGTAATTGTGCATAGACTCATTATTGCATGATATCCAGCAGAGAATGGGCAAGGTCTTTAAGAAATAAAAATTTAAAGTACCGATACTTTATTATAACATTCTGAGAGTTGTAATTATTTTGTAAATCAACACCTCACCTGCCAAACACATAATGAGGTCATAAAACATGATGCGTTATTTAATATACTCAGTGGTGGAAGAAGTACTCAGATCCCTTACTTACTGTAAGTAAAAGTAGCAATACAGTGTAAACATACTCTGTTACAAGTAAAGGTCCTACATTCAAAATGTTACTAAAGTAAAAGTACAAAGTTTTAGCCTAAAAAATACTTAATGTATCAAAAGTAAAAGTACTCATTATGCAGAATGACACATTTAACATTAATGCATATCACATTATTGAATTTTAATTAGTGAGGCATTATTGTGTTCATCACAATGTTGGAGCTGGTAAAGGGGGAGCTGGTTTTAAGTAGCTTATATGATTATAATTTGAAATACTTTACATACTGCTGGGTAGCTTGTGAACTTTCTACCAGAGGCCAATAAAGTGCTTATATCAATATCCTGTAATCTTTGTATTATTCTGGTTCTGAAGAGTAACTAGTAACTAAAGTTATAAAAATAAATGTAGTGGAGTAAAAGGTACAATATTTGCCTCTCAAATGTAATGAAGTCAAAGTATGAAGTAGCACAAAATGAAAATACTCAAGTGCAGATGTGTCAAAATTGTACTTAAGTACAGTACATGAGGAAATGTACTTAGTTACTTTCCACCACTGAATATACTTAGCAGTATGTGGAGGTACTGTACTAGCTGCAGCATTAAAATACCGGTTTAAGGAAAATGCAGCAACCGTCTCTGTTGCTCCAGGTGGGAGCTGTTGAGCTTCTGCTCCCCAAGACATCTTCATCTTTAACAACTTTACCTTAGTCTGCATTTGGCTTTTTGACACACATAACAGAATTACTATCACTTTAAAAAGTTGTCAGAGCAAATGTGTTAGCAAACACTTATTTACACACTGGAACATTTGCATTTGTTTATAACATACGTTTTAATTCAGAGCAGCCATTAGCATTCACATGATGAATGTACGCCCAGTATTCACTGTCTTATTAGTTCTGTGTTAATTTTCACCAAGTCCCTTGGAAAATTTCTGTCTTTTTATAGCTGCTAGCTGTTTTAATAGGTTCGCCAGGTAATTTCTAACTTTTTTGTTAATCTGCTGTTTGGTTCAGGTAGGCAGTGTACAAGTAAGTCCAATAAAAATGGAAGGCAGAAATGTTTTGTGGAGCTAAAGGGGGTCCTCAGAGTCAAGGGATACATCTCTGCTGGTTAATGGAACTTTTTCACATCACACATAGTTATTTGACAAATTGTTAATATTGAAAACTTTGATAGCAGCATCTTTAAATACTATATTTATAATTGTAGTATTGATACTTTTATTTCAGTAGAGAGTTTCAGTACTACTCCTACTGGGTAAAATGCCAAAGCTGGATGCTGAAGTAAGTGCCTATTAGTCTATGAATGTTCACCTTTCAATATTAAAATGATCATTTTTGTTGCTTTTCAATTTAGAATATCCATACCTACACTGGCATCAGCAATACTCAGTATAAGTGAAGGTGAAAATGAAATGAAAGTCTATGAGGTATGCTTTACAAAGTAAGTGAGAAATTTAGAGGATATGCAAAAATTGGGTTGTTAGGTTGGTTCTTCAGGCTACACAATAACAACAACTTACAATTAACCAAAGAGATGGGAATGTTGTGCTCATCTTTGCAAAAGAAACAAAAATCTCTAGTCATATGTGCACCCTCCCCCTCTCCAGTACGTCTCGAGACCATCCTCATCAAATTGATTAGTGTACTGAAGGGTGATGCATACTTACTGAATTGGTTTGAATTTATCTATCTCAGTTGTACATGGCCTTGTCTTTGTCATGGCTAAATGTGATGTGATTAGTGAGGCCTACTGTGACTGTAATAGAACCCCAAGGTATCTTGACTCCACAGCCTCAGCACAAACCTGGGAATGCACCGAGAGTCTCCTAAATGCCAGGTCTGTTCGCTAAGATAGCAATTACCAAGCCACCTGCTTCACCAACATTGTCAGGACTTGGGAACATATACAATAATCATAAACCATAAATATTTAAAACTTTAATATTTCAGAACTGTCCAAAAATTCAGTTTTTCTTAACCATAGACAAGCATATAAGCTATTGCATTTCTTGAAGTGCACTGAAACAAAAGATATTTATTACACTTTTTAAATGATTTGTTTCATTTAAAAATGTTTAATTCTTATCATGCAGCTTCACTTGGCAGCTATATTTTAGTTTGACATCATTAAATATTACACCAGAATGGTAAGGAGAAAAGGTGCTGCAAATACTGAGAAGTCTACAGACTGACAAAGGTGAATTTTCTGCAGATTCCCTCTCCAGCCTGCTCTAGTGTTTTGTGCGTCTTCAAGTGGAAGTGAAGACACTGAAGTATTGAAGTACGCCTGTGGAGTCACAGGTGGGACTGAATACCACCAGTCTATCATGTGCAAGGCAAAAGCAAACAGGCTGCTTGCTTAAAAAAATCTGAACAAAAATCCCACTCACAAAAATCTCCCTCAAATAATACAAAACATTATGTAACCAACACAACTCAATCAATACAATCTTTTAGTCACAGCAAACTTGTTGCTAAGATCTGTTTAATATGAAAGTACCAGCACCAAGTTTGGAATCAAAGCAATTTCTGTAACTCCCAGTAACATGGCACTCATGATTGATTTAGACCTCCAGCCTCTTCAATCACAGCTGGCCTGATATTGCATATAGTGCAAATTTGCTTTCTAAACTGGGAATGTATTATCCTAGAGAGGGTGAGCATCATCTGGTTTTTCAGCCCCACAATTTAAAAACTTTTGATAAAGTGAGAGCAACCCCGACTCTTTCTGAAGATTTTATAGAGTGGGAATAAAAAATACCGTCTGGAAAAGTAATAAAGACTAGTAACTGCAGGGGAGCGTGTTGTGTTTTGGCAGTGGAAACAGTAGAAGTAAATAATTTTCTATTCAGTAGGCCCATAAGCTATGGAGCCCAAGCTCAAGAGAAATTAAATCTCTGTCAAGGCCTGCAATACAGAGATAAAGTCATATTATTTTGTTATTCAACAGAAAGTCATGCAAGATCCTAACTACTCTAGATTATGCCAGTGAGCAGAGCACCTGTGGAGACACCTTTGCATTAAACGTAATGTGGACAAGCAGAAATCTCACACACTGTTGCCACTGATTCTCTGAAAACAACTGCCCTGGAAACCAAACAGAAGCTGTGATCGAATCCTCTTAAAGAAAAGCCGAGACTTTTCAGGACCTAAAGTTGTCTGGGTCTTATTTTCAAAGAAAGGACCCAAATAATAGCTAATTCTCCAGATATCCTGTTTGGATCTATTTGAAGATGACTCATCTCTGTTAAAGACAACAGTCATGTAGCTTCTGTGGGCAGATGTGCTGCTTCCTCTGACTCCACATGCTGCTTCCCTTTAGAGGTCAGGCCACAGATATTGCCTTCCATAATGGAAGTGTAGGCAAGAGGAATTAGGCAAGGCACAGGACGGGACCTGTCTTCAAGCAGAGACAGGTTAACATGAACTGTACTCATACCTCCATAACAGTCATTGTGAGCGTGGGTTTTGAGGCACCTAGATGCAAAGACATTGCAGACCAAAAAGGTGGATGGATCTCTAAAAATATGCCTGTGTATTTAAGGAGTCTGTGGCAAAGTTGCTACCTACAGAATCAACACTGTGATTCTCAGATGTTTACAACCTCTAATAAATCAAGCAGAAACACCTGTGGCTGTTTGTTGTTCATGGGTATCACCCTCCATCATCTGGTCCTAACTTCCATCAGGCAGTGCTCTATCCCATCATCTGTCACTCAGAGGTGTTGTCCACTACCGGCTGCCCCTGATCACCCCTGACTAGCCCTCACTGAGGGCCAGGGCTTTCTGTGGTAGATGTGAGTCCTGATAGGATCTGACAACTTTATTAGGCAGAAATCAGGCAGCCGCAGTTTGATTCTCTGCTGGACGTGTGAGAAATGTATGCCCTGAGCTGTGGCTTTTCGTCATGGGTGACATTCTTTCTCTCTCTCTCCTCTTTTTTATCTTTTTATTCAAAACCTCAGGGTATTTGTCAGACCTTGCAAGTCCCTCCCTCTTGTCCAATCCACTACAGGAGCCTTTAAGGCAGACTCTGTAGCTTGGATTGTTGGTCCTGTCATTGGTGAAAAGCATCAAGCCCATCACAAAAACAACCACATGTCAGTTCTGATCATCATTAGCTCCAAGTCACATCCTGTCACATGGCATAGCTCACACACTATACATAAATAAAGCTATAGTGGTTAGTTGTAAATTAATTTTTACCATAGTAAATCCTTTTTATCTCATGGATCAGGAGGAATAAAACTGAAGGGACAAAAATCATGATTGACTTTAGTGGTAATAAATGAATACAGGAATAAATAACGACTTTCCATATCGTCTGCATATTCCATTTATAGTACATCTGGTGAGATGATTTAATTTGGTGCAAGAGAGAAAGTAGATATCAGACATCAGAGTACTGAGTTAAACAGAGGGAATCCAGAAGAGGCATGTTCCCAGAGCTCCTCACTTGAGAGCAAAATGAAAATTATCCAATTTTGCTAACAAAAGTTTGGGCAAATTGAACAGCATTAGAGAGAGAGAGAGGGAAGAGGAAAAGGATTTGATGCATAAATATTTTCTCTGCAATTCAGCAGTATTCGCTCTGGCTTTGTTAACAGTTCATCCCCCAGGGGGAAATCAGAAAAGAAAGAGGACAGAAGGCATGGGAGATTTTCATAAGACCCTTCTTCACTTCGCATATTTCCAAGAGGAAGTATAATGTCTGAAAACAGACAGAGTGATAAATTCTTTTTACTGTTACAATGTTAAAATGTTCTATTTTTAAGTCCTGATAGATGTTAGCTTGGCTTGTTACTTTCAGCTGAAGCAGAAAACAACAACAATCATGTTGTTCTAAGTAAGTCAATTCATTGCCAAAGAATTTCAATAAACACCAAGTCTCCAGTGTATTGTGCAAGAGAGATCTGCCACACACCTCCGGGATTTGTGGACCTGCATTTGTGGCCAAAGCACATTTCCTCCCTACTGCTCGATTAAAGCAATAGATCTCACAGCAGATGAGCTTTGTTTTCCACAAAACCACAACTAATGACACAATCAATCGTCTGTGATTGACAACACAGGAGAATGTGACATATTTTGCTGCCTAAATTAATGTTTTGGGGAATGCTGTGGCCTATATTTCCAGTTAAACTATTCCATTAATCGATTGTTGATCAGCATCACTGGAAAATACTAGCAATTTCAAGTTATTTTCTTTTTTCTAGTTTCCTAAAACAAGCCCATAAATAGAGGTAAACAGCTCCTGCAGCCCCACATGAGAGAAAACGGTTTTCCCCACTTTCATATCTATGATGTGTTACTGATCTTTTGGGAATGACTTGGAAATGATGAAAACAGTGAGTTGGATTGTTAATGCAGTTAGATTTTGTGTTATTTCTGCATTTGTTTTCTAAGAATCTCCATCCTGACAATATCACAGATTTATTATTGTGTTTTGTCTGTGTGGATTTTCATTTGGAAAAAATCTCATTTAGGATTCAAAATATAAACTGATCTGCAGGATTGAATCATTTTCTCCAGTCTGAGTGCAATATCCAAAATGTTGAGGTAGAGAGTATTGTAGATTTTTCACACTTGACCTTCACTTTGTCATTCAGCTCAGTTGTCATTTTCAAGGTGACTCATCCCCTCATCTCCTCTTCTGATTCAACAATGACTTATCAATCCACAGGCAGATGAGCATCTGTGTGTGTGCATATCAGTGTTCCTGCATTTACGAGGAAATACAGTGGTCTAAAGTGTGAGACTGGGGAGTGTGTGTACAGTGTATCAATGTGTGTGTAGGTTGGATGCCACTAGAATAGACTCCACTGATAGATGTGGGTTAAACGTGCTGCAGCTGGGAGCAGCAGCAAAGCCAGGCAGACAGAGTTGCAGCTCCATGGAATAGCCCACGCTCTAAATTGAATTAACAGGAGATGGGCTCATTAGCACTCGGCTTGTTACTCAGGGAGCCTGCCAGCATGTATATGTTACAGGCAATGCAGACAAGGCAGTCAGCGAGCAGTCCTGGCAACTCCAGTATATGGCAGATTATGTACAGTACAGTCAAGGTTTTACAGTAAAACTTCTAAAGGTCTTCCGTGGGAAAGTCTCATGGCATTTCATTTGGAGGAAAGGTAGGAAACAGGTCTGTAATTTGATTTTCAAAATTTGATGTAATGTTTGAATTTGGCAAAAAGAAATGCTGTGTGTGTAACAATCTGCTTGAATTCTAAGTTCAAAGTATGTGAGTGCAGCAGGCTTTGCATTGGAGTTCTGAAGGGAGGGTTCCTACAGTACGCTACACTGTCTGACACATTTCATGTCACGTTCTCCTGACTAAAAATTGGAGAAGCTTAGCGAGCCCTGCTAAAGAGATACTGGCAGTCACCCCAAACCTGGCAAGCAATTGTCCAAAGGAACTATCTAAATTTACTCAAATGAGATTTTCTTAGAATTGGCAGCTTTAGTAGGTCATAACTGAAATAAAGTGTATATTACCTTGCCATGTTGTCACAACTACACAGTACTAGATATCAGAAGTGGTAAAACACTACTATTATTCTTTTTTTGTATAGATTCAGTACTAAGTACATAAAAAATTAAATATGTATGATTTAGTCCAACCTCATACTTATACTACATACTGTTGTGCTCAGTGTGTTCACTTTTCAAACTCCACACTCCAATGTGTGCAGCACTGCCATTGCAGCACGCCTCACTGCAACTTGCTTTGCCAGCTAATGAATTAGAGAGAAAACCGTCCTTTCATTACCTGAGCCTCAGAGAGTTCCAGTCCAAAACTCATCACACCTTCCTACTGTTCTCTGTTTCCTCCTAATCTGCACTTCCAACCCTCAGTCTCCTATTTAAACAATCTAGTAGTCTGAGGGGGAACAAGAGTGAAGAGACTGCAATCCTTTCAGGGAGTGATTCCCTGGAAAGACTTGTAATTTCTCACCATATATTTGTTTGTTTATTGAAATGAAATGATAATTAACCTGCCTTATTACCACAATAATGCAGTGTCGCTTCTGCATTGATTTGAATGTACAGTGAATCTGCGTGAGGCTTTCCTACTGCATACAAGCCATTGGTTTTGTTCCAGGTTCTGACTCTGAGCTTCATTTGCATAACTGTAATTACCTATGTGGGCAGAAGACCGGCTGCTGCCCCAGGTAACTATCAGACGTGGCCTGTTTTCCTCCCGTCTTCCTTGTTCTGCTGTGAATCACTTAAATTGTTCAGTCAAAACACCTTGCACAGTCTGATCGAGTTACAACTTTAGAGGCCCTGCTTTCCTTAATGACACATTTTGCTGAATCCTGCCTTAACTGGTTTTTGAGGAGAAGGAGAAAAACAGCAATGTTTTAATCCTGCTGACCAAACACATTTTCTCTGACTTGAGGCATTACTCCTGGTTTTTCTCCAGTCTGCTGTGCTGTCAGTTTCCACTGAACATCCTTATTTCTGGTATGTATGGGGCTGATCTCATACCGGTTGTAGCCATGGTGTCTAATGAGAAAAATATTTTCCCAAAAGATAAATCACAGTCACAAACAATGGCGAGTTCCAGTACCTTTCTGGAATTATTATTTATGTCACCAGCTGACAAATATATAATGCAGTAGCTGACTGGGTGCTGAGGCCACTGCTGAATTTCCAATTATATTATCCATTTAAGCTTTGTAACATGGATCAGCCAACTATGCTTAACAAGCTTTTCTCATTTGCGCATTTTCTCCTCACAAATAAGCTCCAATGAAAGAGAATGATCTACATTGTTTTCAGGTGAAATATTGATTAGAACAATCACTTGCTGTGTGTGGAAATAACTACGCAGCATGCTTTGATTGACGACACTGCCAGCTCTTCAAAAACCACAGCTATTGCATTTAATCCAACCTTTACAAGCTGGAAAAAAGAAACTATTCAGGAATAGATTCATCACAGCTCAAAGTAAAACTCGAATGAGACCAGAGTTAACCTCAGGATTGCAAGTCAGAGACATTTGACTTGAATTAATTTGTTATATGAGATTTGATTTACTGGCAAAGAGAGAGATGCCTCAAATATTTGTGGTGTAACTGCTACCTTAAGATGGGTGAGAAATGAGATGCTGAAGGGTAGTGACAGAGACCAATGGACAGATAAGTATGCAGGTACATTTTTACTTCAGGCTCAGGGAAGTCTTATCTGGGAAAATGCGCTGCTATCAAATGCCTGAACTCAACCAGAAGGGCTTACATAACAGCCTGCAAGGTGCATCTTCACACTTTAATGTATTTACCTCACCCACCCTGCCACCAAACAACCTGAAATATCTGGAGAGGGCAATGCCTTTGCAGCAAGTAAAACCAATTAGACTTAAAATATGTAATGAAAGTTTCTCAGAAGGCTTTGTTGGGGATGTTTATGTTTGTGTCTCCATAGCTCCACAGGTTATGAGGCACACTTGTGTTTTATGGCACCTAGCTTTTATTTGCCCTGCTAAATTTAGCTGGATGAGAACATCCAGTATCTCCACTTCACCACATGCAGTACACATGCTGCTTTTTTGTAGGGATGGAGCACTCTGCTCCCAAGCAATCAATACTGGATGCACCTACAGGGACTAACCAAGCAAATGACTCCAGGCTAGACCCAGTCCCTTCCCACCCATTTTCTATATATAAAACTGGCCTGGCATATAATGAAAAACATAACCTGCCACCAGGGCACATAACTCTACCAGCAACACATGGAGGAGTTATGGAGTGCAGGCCAAAGAATGATCCAATTACACAAATAGTATTTTTACACTGGAGGATCATTTATCATGCCACTCTATAGAGACAAATCATTGCAGTGTTTTGGTTTGAGATAAAATTCCCAGAAACCACTTGATAATGGGAGCTAAAGAGCCAATTGTCAAAGAACTGAACCTGGCTTCACCACTGTGGATTTGCAGTTTGTGTGTATTTCCTGGTGTGTAAGTCAGTGTGTGTGTATACTTACCAATTCCACAACACAACTTATATCTGTGCAGGTATGTGGTCTATATAATACAGCAGCAGAACTGCCCTCCGCTCCCCATTAGACAGAGAATAGGCTTCAGCTCAGTCACTCTCTGGAGCCTCTCTCCTGTGGTGCTGCCTTGTTCCAGATAAACAAACACATATGACAGATGTCAACAAGTTACCAACCAACCCTGCCGGGTGTCTGCTTCTCACTGACACCTTGCTCATATGCAGGCATGGCAGAGCAGAGCTCCTCAGCACAGCCATCTACATCAAAAATAAGCCTTCACAGACAGTGGAGGACAGATAGAGTTCTCAGAAACTAGCCTAATACTGATGGAGAATATGTTAAAAAAAGATTTTCCCAATTCTTTCAATTCAGAAAATGCAGCAACATTGCTAAAAGAAAAAGTGAAAAGCAAGGGTCAAAACATCAGATTGATTTTAAGAAAACCTTCAGGGTAGTCAAACTTAGTTGCAGGAGAAAACAAAGTCTAACAGTAGAAGTAACCCACAAAAACCACTCGTGACCTCCCGTGTATCCAAATTGGAAGATGTTTCACCTCTCATCTGAGAATGTTTATCACTTCTGACTGACCAGTGGGGAGTCCTAGGGATTTACTCCACAGGGGTTAAACACCTGGGAGTCCCTATCAGTCATTCATTTTCTACTGCTTAGTCCCTGAACGGGGTCGCGGAGGGGGGGGTTGAGACACCAATCAACCTAAGTTGCATGGCTTTGGACTGTGGGAGGAAGCAGGAGTAACCGGAGAGAACCCACGCAAACACGGGGAGAACATGCAAACTCCACACAGTGGAGTTTGCGGGGCAGCACGGTGGCACAGTGGTTAGCGCCGTTGCCTCACAGCGAGAAGCTTCC
This sequence comes from Monopterus albus, assembly GCF_001952655.1. Classification (NCBI taxonomy): domain Eukaryota; kingdom Metazoa; phylum Chordata; class Actinopteri; order Synbranchiformes; family Synbranchidae; genus Monopterus; species Monopterus albus. Next base: position 336,007 of record NW_018128058.1, on the reverse strand, counting down.
TGGACAAGAGGTGAAACATCTTCAAGAACCTCAAGGAACTAGTCAGCGTTAGCTGGGTTCAAATATAAGACATGTTTTAATTTTTTATGTGTATAATTAAATTATGAAGTTGTTTTGTATGTTTTTTTCAGCAGCTAAAATGTTCATAATGCACAATATACACCACAAACAGAAGAGTCATGATGTTTTTTTTTACTAAGAAGGTGATAGAAAGATTTTTTTTTTAAACATTTGGAATGCAGTCTGACCACAAGTCACTCAAGAAGATATAACTGCAACCATATTACCAGTTAATAGATAATGAAGTGTGACTAATGGTCATGTCTCAGCCTTGTTCATGGATCTAATGCAACGGAGGCTAATAATGAGACCTTTGACCACTAAATGCATAACTTATAAAGATGTCCTGGTGCACTAATCAATACAGACTGGAAAGTATAGTCTCCTAGTTTTATAATGTCTTGGGAACAGACATGGTGAAAAAAATGTAAGTGGAGATCTGCTGTTATAGGAAATTGTTCTAGTTCCTTAGTGATCAACATTTCAATCAGAGCCACAGCTCTGATTACCTGCCTCAGGGCAGCGTCACTGGAATACCATTTCTTTGCCTTTGCAAGCGCTGCTTTCTCACCATGTAGCTGGGACCCTACAATGACTTATGGTAATGCTACTATAACAGGCAGAAACTCAAATCTCGTTGAACATACGTCATTCTCTACAGCGGTGGGGAGGCAGAAGATGGAGGGGGTTAACTACTCTACGGTGTGGTCTAATCTTACAAGACTTCAGAGAGTAATGAAGCATTTCCACAGATCTGCCACATGCATCCCTATCTGTCTGCCTAATGAAGGAATGAGCCGCACCCAGGTGAAAAATGAATTAGTTCAACACAGCCCCTTAAGAGAAAAAAAAATGGAATTCCTTTCCCCAGCAAAACAGCCCAAATCCCCACCTGCCACTGCTCACCCCTCCCCTCCTCCAAACTCTGACTTTAGTGGGGAATGATTGATTAAACTCAAAACATCCAACCCCCAAAACCCAATCCTCTCCCCTGCTGCATCTCTAACTAATTTGCTTTGTGCTGTTGCAGTGGGCTGTGTTTACAGCTTTGTGATTTCACCTACAGAGACATTTATGCAACTCTGTACAACACAGCAGATCAGGTATTCACCAGTGAAATTATGATCTAATGTCATTATGTGGCACAAACCACACGAATCCTCAAAATGTGCTAGCAGAAAATATACATTTTCCAACCAAACATTGTCCTGTACCTTTGAGGTTATTTGAGAATTGATATAATCAACATAATGCCAAAAAGCCTGAAGGGGAAATATTTGAAAGAGGAAACAGAGAAAAGGGGGACTTTTAGTATTAATACAGCAATGGGTCTTAAGGTCAATGAATGCAGTGCTTCAGTCCTCTCAGGCTCAGACAAGATACAGATCACAAAGCTTTTGTATGCCCTCTTGGTGTCCTTATGAGGTCCTTCTACAGCTGGTCTGTTGCATCTCACTTAACCTGGCACTCCTCATGCAAAACACTGCTGTCTGGGACTACTCGTGCCACTCTTAGCACTGAAGAATGGCAACATTTCAACAGTAAGAAACAGAAAAAAGCCAAAGCAGTCAAACTGAAAGGGGTCTTTAGCTCCCATATCAGCCCTGTCATCTGAGCTCAGGTTTCCCCAGCACACTTCCATGCACAGGAACTGAGTTGTAATGTCAGCTGACTCACAGTAACATCTAATGCAGGTGGAAGGGGCTACTGGACTAGGAAGCAAAGTCAATACCAACTAGATAGGAAAATCAGAAGCTTGTAGCTTAGCTCTGTACCATTTAACGTTATTCACTGGACTTGAACTGATTAAATGTCAATAAAAACAGGAAAAATGGGGGTGTTCTAACCTAGACAGCAAATGATATCACAGTGTATCTACTCAGACAGGTCACTGTGCTGAAAATGAATTTCAAACCTTCACTGGGCCAATAAATGTCCAGTGAACTATGTCTTTAACAACAAGTATCTCTTTTACTCTTTCTGTTTCTCTAGCATGGAAGTGATATGGTGTTTCTGTAAATTAGTTTGGGGAGAGAGTGCAGGTCATAAGTGAAGAAGATAAGGCCGATTGCAGATGAGACCATTTTTCACCTGAATGAGAGCAAACCTCTGGTCCGTGATGGGCTGTGCTACAGGATGGTGCCTGATGTGGGCTCCTTATCACCACATACCCTATACTTGAAAGAAAACATGGCAACATTCAGTCCATTTAAGTTTCATATTTGTTAGATTATATGGATATGTGTGACAGACTATAGAAAAAAATAACAATTGATTCCCTAATTAGAAGTGTTACTGGACGTAGTGATTACAGGTGATTTCTCTTAATTATACTCCATCACACGACACAGTGAAATCTGATATAATCATTACGCACTGGAAGTGCTGCTGCTTTTACTGGCTTGCAAATAACCGCACTGATAACGGAATACAAGCATTAATAACTTACAGTAACGTTGCTCCAGCACAACAGATTCAAACACAACAAATTCACATTCATTTTAAAATTCACTTTCATAGCTTCATTTCACAGAAACAAATCACTAATATTAAATGGATTTGTTGACAGTTGAAACTCACATACTGTAACTGCTAAGACCTTTCTGATATGGGTTTATTTGAGCAATCTGGTATTTACGATGAAACAGCAGTCTTGTTTTTAAACGCAGAAGAAATCATAGAGGAAAAGTACATTCTCTTGCCTTATAAAACTTTGTGTGCAAGATGAAAACATCCTTGGGGAGAAGGACACAGATGTCCAATATCCAAAAATCCCATTATAACCTCCAGCTTTACAGTATGGCGGATGCATTTAGGTGACAGGCGTATCCTTCATTGTATATGTAATATAGGGGGTCTATAAGGGTTTTGGACTCCAGCCTTTGCTGAGAGGATGTACTACTGACATGCTTATCTGTGCCCTGGCAGCCCTATTCAGCAACACAATCACACTGCAATACACCCTGAATTACTCTGAACAAAACAAATGACATTTACCATTCCAGGAGATAAGCAAAGGGGGCATGTGTGAAATAGACAAACAAACAAAAGGGAGACTCAGAGGCAGCAGTAGAGTTAATCTTGGTCTGGAGCCGGATTAACAGCGACGCTCGCATTTTCTTGGAGAATAATCGAAGGGGTCCTGGTCTTATGAATAACTCAATCCAAAAAAGGAGGCACTTCTGGCCATGAAAGCTGCAGAGAGTCAACGGAGAGAGAAATAACTTGGAGTAAAGAGAACAGGCTTTGACTGGTTGAGTCCACACTTTCATTTCATGGCCTGTGGGGCCAGCTGCCGACTTCTAAAATATGCTCAGGACACAGTGCAGAGACTGATTTCTTATTGACGCTTCACTGGTATCTCAAACACCAATTTGTGGATGTACATACCTATTTCTATTTAATTTCTCTGCTACCAGGAACATTCTTTTGCAAACAAGAGTTCTTTAAAACCACTGACCTTGGTTGGCATTCAGCTGCCTGTCAACACCAGCTTACCACTTGCTTTCCTCACTGCCTCCCAGACTGTGCGAAGCTGTCTATGCCTGAGGTCGTTCAGAGACACTGCAGGACCCCAAAATGATGATATCCAATCATCGCTTGCCTCTGCAGCCTGATTTCTCACAAAGCTACAGGAGGCACACTGATTAAGACCAGGGCAGTGACAGGACAGGAGTTCTGGCCCTTTCAGCTACTCTGGAGTAATAAAAAAAAACCTCTGCAAAGTAAGGCTGTCTGTTTAAAAACAAGTGTGATAGCTGAGGATAGCCAGGCGCAAGTGAACCTGACATTTACTGTTCCTGTTGTTCCTTCTGGCCTTTCACAATGGAACAGACTAGTCTTGCATCATGAAATTTAGAATTAAGAAGTGTAGTGTAGGCTGATTTTAGCATTAGTCATCTCATAGTAAGAGCTAATAATAATAATACAGTACCTAGCATTAACTCAAAGCTTTACAAAACAACTTAGCATTAGATCTTTTATCAACTATTTGTGCTATAGAGATTGTAAAACTGCCATCACACCATGTTGAATTTTGGGCAAATGCACCATATTTGGAGCATCACACTCATTAACCATCATAAATATAAACACTACATGCACTTATAAGTTCATAAAAAAATACTATCCCATACAGCTACATACACTAGCGGATGCTTCAACTACATCCACACATCCACTTTAGTGTTCATTTAGAGCCCAAACATAAAAACTGATTCATCTGCAGAGTTTGTGTCATCTGTTGATGGCTGCTAGTTAGTGTTAGCTCCAAAGCTAAACAGTTTCTTCATCGGCAAATACATTTGCTGGAGCATGTCCAATTCCAGTTTTAAACTCTTCCATGCAATGAATGAGGAAAGAATTAATCAAGTGAAGAACCATCCACTTATCTCTTTTCAACACTCTGTTCAAAATGATCAAAAACAGAAGGAAAACTGTTTAGTGTCTTCTCTTTGGCACCATCATAAATCAAAGCGTGTGCCATGGCGAGCAGCTGTAGGGCAGGTCCAGTTTGGTAATTAACACACTTATTGCTGTTTTCATGCACATCATTGCTCTTGTGTAGGCACACTCAGTTTCTGACTGGAGCAGAGTCTAATTACAATTA
>NW_018128058.1:321752-331282 GCF_001952655.1 Monopterus albus | reverse complement strand
TGATGAATTACCATGCAGCCATATTATTTTGCTCTGCATGATTAATGGTTATTTAAATAAATAATCCTGCTCTTATTGTTGTGCAGTTGCATTTTTTCTTTGTGCATGCCTGGAATAAGTTTGTGACATAAGATAATAAGCAGACTGAAAAATACCCCAAATTGAAAATGCCACTCAAACGATGAATGTTTTTGTGTGTGAGGAACTGAAAGGGTTTGGGGAAAGCATGGCACAGTAAAGTGGAGGGCAGCAGTACTGACATCTGAACAAGTGTTTGCTTGCTATTGATGGTGGATTGATTCCCTGGAGAACTTAATGTTGTTCAGTGCATGCTGACACACCCAGCAACTTGATAATGTAATATTCTTCATGGTAACTAATCTGACCTGCAATGAACTGAACTCGCCATTTCTTCTCACATTCTCATTTTTTAAAAACTAATAATCATTGGTGTGATATATAAAGTCTATATCAGTGCCTGAAAGACACTGTATAGACATGTTGCTGGCTAACCTGCCATGTAATAATCATCCTAATGCCACTAATTATGAATATTATTGGCTAATGAGTAGATGGAATGGGACAATTACAGTTCATTACTAATGAGTTCACCTACAGTGATTAGTCCATTAATTAACTCCAGATGAGGTACAATATGGGAGGGGAACATTGCTGCATATGCAGTTTAATGATAAGAGCCAAAAAAGGGTTGAACAAACACAGATGGATGCAAAAGAGGGAAGTACAGAAATATGCCTTCTCAACTTGACCTTGTTGCTCTAGATGTACAAGCATTATGCAGTAAATTTTCATTTAGATTAGGTTGCATGTAAACAAGGGCCATGAGTTTGATAATACTGTTCTTTCATTAATTTATTTTTTTATACACCCAGTGTTCACCAGCGTTTAAGATTAGTTTGCTTGCATTTAAATATATTTAAATACCAAAGAGAAAGGATAATGGAAAGGCAGCGTTGAGCAGCATTTACCTCAAATGAACCCTGATTCACTATTTTTTATGTCGAACTAAAAGCTGTTAAATGCTCTACCTGAATACTGTATGACTTGCTCAAGATTCCAGGTTACATTTAAGACAAAAACGGCAAGTGTGAGTGGCACAGTACGGTAGGAACAGAAATTATTGCACGTCTCAGCAAGCTATCCACCTGTCAGTCAGGGAAAGAAAAATAAAACTAGATGCCACAGACAAGTTTAGCACATAATTTATTCACCACAGCCAGTAAAAAGTGAATTATTCATGAAGCTGTGAAACTATTCAATCGATTCAGTCACAATCACAATAATCTACAGTAATCCAGTTCACATGGATGTTATTTCCATGCAGTTATATCTCTTCCACAGGGAACAGCACCATAAAGAGCTCGCAGAATAATCTTTTGTCCATCAGACAGCTCTAGTAAAAGGCCAGATAATTGTCAAGGGACTGTGGATGCTGTTTCACACTTGGTACACTATTATACTCCCTTTAATTGAATTGCAGAAAGTGCAGTTAATTAAGCAATAAATGTTGAGGACATGGGAGCTATCAGAGAATGAAAAGACTCCCTGATGGTGGACAGTGTAGCCACTGACCTTCTCTGGGGGATCTGTCTCTGCCTCAAAAGCTGTGATGATGCCACTGATGTTCACACAAGGATTGCTGCTGTTTAGTTTGTTTACAATAAACAGCAGCATCTAGGGTGTGTTTGGCTGTATTTGGAGAAGCAAAGTGAAAACACATTATAGTTTCTTGTTAGCTCTGTTGCTAATGGGACACCATGTTTATATAGATCATTTAAAATAACGGATGTGATGCAAAAATGGTGCAGATTTGCAAATGTGCGTCTGTAAAAAATGACTATATGTGGTTATTACAACCACCAGGTACGTGTTATAGTTCCTATAGTCTTGTTCCTATACCTGACCAATTAGTTTGTGTGTCTAAATGTAATGAAACCAGGATGGTTTCAAAATTTTAGCAGCATGTTTATGACAGTTTCCATGACACTGGAGTTCTGAAAAATTTGCCAGTGCTTATATGGGCTGTGGTTAATGTTGGCAGACTTGCAATTGCACCTGACAACGTAGTATCGCTATTTCCTATGTGTTGTAAGAGAGGGAAGGGACAGACAAATGGGTCATATAGGTTAGAGGACTTGTTGGCGGGTTTACTTCACCCCCATAATCAAATCCATTGCTAATTTCTATCTAATTAAAATAATTCAGTTTTGTTATTTTAAACAGTGGTGTGACCGGGAAATCCATGTAAGCATGAGACGATCAGCTAGGGCCCAGTCGGGTTTGAATCTGGGTCTCGACAGCTGTGAAGCAACAGTGGAAACACCTGAGCCAGGGTAGCATAAAATGCCCCAGAACAAAAGCATTAAATACAAACAGCCTCTTGTAGCAGCGATAAAGCTCCATACTGCAATCTGCTGTGATACACAATCCAGTGCAGTAAACACTAACAAGCTGTTTCTGAGTATTAAAGTTTTCCATGGCTGAAAAATCCCTTTTCTCTTCCACTAACATGTCAGTATTAGCCATAAACACAAGATTTTTTTTCCTGCAAACATCTTTATATCTTTTCCAATTTCATTTTACATCAAAATTGACATTTGGCTCCGTGTATCACTAATGATTATTTTTTACAATGCTGTGTGCCTGATTTACTGGTCTTCCTGAATGAATCTAAAAAAGAAATGTAACTCTGAAGCTCATTAAAGAAAGTCATCCTTGTCTCACACACTCTTAGTGATCTCAAATTATTGTTAACCAGAATATGCATTTTGTCATCACTATTTCAATTTGTCTGATGCATGTCTTTACTGTTACTCTAGTGAGTGTGCTGCTTCAACATTCTACCATTTCACCAAGTTAAGACCCTGTCTGTTGCTTTCCATGAGGGATCTTAGTTAATTAAATATGAATTCTTGCTTCGTGCTTGTCAGCCTGGTGTGTGTCATCATAATACAGTATAGGGGTGCGGTGAGAGACATGTGAGGGAAGGCAAGAATGGCACAGGGTGAGAATGAAACAGTTGTTTGTGAGCATGGGAGGAGATGTGTAGTGGGGCTGCAGTCTGCCACCAGAATAGGACCAAGCAGCCAGTATGTCTGAGCTGAAAGATCACATCTGCATTCATCTGTATTCTGTAGCCGTGCTACTGGCTGCGTGCCAGAGGCCATGTGAGAAACATCACCATGCAGAAGCTACAGTATGAAAAATAACTGGATTTTCTCTGAAGATGCAAAGAATAATGACATTTCTCAATTATGATTTGATGAATCAAATTAATGTGTATAAAATATCAAAAAAATGTGGCAAATGTCTATCACAAACCTTAACAGTATTTTGGAGCAACACTTCACAGACCTAAGCCATTCAGTTTATAATGACATACAACAGTGTAATGCAGCAAAATCCTCACATGTGAAATGGTGGAATCAGCACATTTGTTGTTTTTGGTTGTTAAATAACTTAAATGAGTAATGATAATCAAAATCACTGTTTATTAAAGAGCAATCTAGTCATCTTTTAAGATACATAAGATTTTGTGTTAGTGTTAATATGTTCTTTTTTCACAAAAAGTTAAAATTACCAATGTAAAAATTCGTCCTACTACCTCATTAAAAAATAAAATCCATAATCTCTGAATATGCAAGTACTGTTTGCTTCAAAAGTTTGACTACTGGACACAAAATGTTCACTTCATTGTCTATTTTTAGTCTATATACACTGGAGGCTTCCACATCAAACTTGCACAAGTTGCTATGTTACAAAACTTATTTCATGTGATAACAGAGAAGATTCAGCAGATGAATGTGAAAATGGCTTCTGACAAACTCTGCTCCTACATCATTCTGCACTGTGAAGGTCAAAATTCCGGTAACAAGCCAAACGTGCAATTCTCAAAGAAACGAATGCAAATGTATGAAAAACACAAGGTTTTATTGAAGCAGAGTGTAAAAGGTAATGTCATACTCTTTGTGAAAAAGGACAGGTGAACTTATTTTTTGATTTTTGTCCCCCTAACATAAAGGAAACAAAACAATTCCAATGCCAGATTTTGTTTTCAAAACACAGCTGTCAATGCAGCTGTCAAGGGGAGAAATATAGTTTTAGTGCCAATCTGTCTGACGGCATTATAAGACAGGAATTTGCTTCCTCATCTCTTCTCTAATGATGACTAATATAACACTTTCCTAAATCATAATTTCAGAGATAACAAATGTGCGTTATACTTTTCCCTGACTTGCCTCTGCTCTTTCTCACAGCTTAAAGTATGACAGTGACTGATGCTGAGCGACTTGGCTGCAACTTGCTGGCTTTGAATGGCACCTGTATCATTCAGTGGAAAATTCACTTTAAAAGGAGGTCTGGTTTACATATATAATTAATAAAGTCATTTCTCAGCCAAGACATGGCAGGTAATTATTAATGGCAACCGCTAATCTGGAGAGCACATGCCTAAAGAGGAGTGACTTTGTACATCATGGCAGCAGCAGGAAAGTAAATGGGTGGCTTTCACAGAGAGAAGGGTTCTAGGTAGATAATAAGGTGCCTATTTGAAAAAGCTGGAAAGTAGGCCAGACATTTATGATGTACAATAGCTTTTTAGAGACTCTCTTTAGGAGTCATTCTCAACCTAAATTTCTCATACGACTGGGTTTTGTAGATTAGGTTATTTAACTGGGGCTCTCAGTGTACCTTTCCTTCTTGAGCTAAGGCATCTGAATGGGCTAAAGAACACATCATGTGCCCTATTCATACTGACTCTAAGCTGCAGTGCAATGGCCTCAGTCTCCTGTGATCAGGCTAATTTGTCTATGCAGCCTGATACCTTTGCCTCTGACTGCATAAGACTATATGGCTTGCAAAACTGCTGCAGAATTAGCGTGTGTGGAAGCTACTCTGCTGATCAACTGTGAAAAATCTCAGGGTCAGCGCATTAACACGTTAACCTTTAGCCCATGGTCATGGCTCATGCCTGGCGTAAGCAGCACAATTTACCCAGGCTCATTTTGAAACCAGAGCAGGAACTCTTCTGGGATTTCTGATTGTTTTGAGAGGAAGAGCCAGCTTTAGCAGTTTATTGGTTTAGCTCTGCATAAAAACTTCAGTCCATGTTTTCCTTTAGCCCTCAGCTGCTCTGGATGAAAGACTGGATATGTGATATACAGGTGGTTGTTGACAGCGGATATAAACTTGTATTATAGACGCAAAGCACCATCTACACATGCAAAACAGTTATATACAATAGCATTGCTTGACAAACAACTAATGGTAATGAGCCCAGAAGGCTGCAGAAGGCTGCTACTGCATTAAAATCCATTTATATAATTGCTGCTGAACATTAAAATGTAATAGAAAAAAATGACAATTCACTGGCCATTTATTTTAATAGTTATTACACAGACATGACACATACTGTAACTATCAGCACATTTATTATGGAATGAAAAATGCATGGCTTGCACATCTATAAGTAACGTGTATATCAGACAGATTGTTTCTCTGACATCTGTTATGTGCCGTTCGCACCCGTCAGTGAGCGAACGAGAAAGAGGCGGACCCAGGTAGCCGACTTCGATGCAAGCAGTGATTTATTATGTACAGTGATGATGATGGTGGCTACTGAAGGTGGAGACAGAGAGATGAAGGCAATAGTGGAACAGATAGGGGACTGAGCATTGACCTGCCTGGGAGGAGAGAGTGGAGCCACGGTCCGGAGGAACAGTCCATGGGGAGAACACAAAACAGTAGCTGGCTAGGGGATAAATACATACAAAACAACGAAAGAGCACGGAGAAAAAATGGCCTAGAGACTAGAACGAACTGGCAAGTGACTGAGGAGTGAAACCGGGTAATATAGTGAGCAACCTAATCAAGTGCAGCTGGTGATAAGGGAGTGAGGAACAGGTGAACGTGATTAGTGTTAATGGGCAAGAGACAGTAGGAAAGGTGAGGGAGGCCAGAGCGGCCGAGCAAACCTGACAGACATCGATTAGAGATGAATAGTGATGTTGAGCCAGAGAGCAAGAGGCTGAGGGTCGGTCACAGGGCACCATGTACCTTCCAAAGGCCGCAGAGAGCCCCGGTGTTCCTTAATAAAAATATCAGTGAACAATAGCCTCTGATTGCCTGCAGCATGTAAGACTGCTTGTTTCAAGTTACATTGTGCTGTAATGTTATTTAATAAACTTGGTTCAATTTTCCATCAGCAAAATCCATTAAAATCAATCATTCTTTGCCTGTTTTTTTCTTTCCTTTTTGTCTCCTATAAACCAAACTTTGGTGCAGGACATGAGAAGAAAATCTCAGAACTGATAGAAGGTAAATAGGCTCATCTGACCGTGCCGTTCCTTCAGATCCAATTCATTACTTGGGCATATTGAGTAGAGGAAACTGTACGTATCCAAGCAAGTCAGCCAATCCGTTCATCACCTGCTAATAAACACTGGCGCGTGTCTAAGCTGAGAAAATATTGAAAACACTTGCATTCAGATTACAGCTGCCCCTACCTTTGTTGTGTACTGCAAATGCCATTTGGATAAATGCTTGACACACGTTTCTGCTTTAACCAAAATTACCCCAATGCCTCAGATCTCTCAATTGCCTCATTAAGGGGGGAGAGTCAGTAGCCTTTCAGGTTCTGCACTTAAAACAAAGCTGGTGAGCAATGTAGTGAGTCTCTTCTTCATTTGTTCACCTGGAGGGAGGAAATCAGTGGCGACATCAGGAAGGGAAGGGCCATCATAGTGAAGCACACCCTCCTGCTGTTCCCCATTTCTTTTTTCAGCATCTGTAGTTTAATGATATGTGAGGTCTAAGGATCCCTGAGGGCACTTCAAGGGGAAACCAGCCAATTGAGAGAGGTTGTTTTTTTTTTATATTGGAAAACAGGAAAGTGACAGAATGATACAGGAAGCAGGTCAAATGCGATGTTGAGCTCTAGTGTGTATTTTGACTCAGAAGAGTTTGAAAGACTTTAGATGAGTGGTTCATAATCTATCAGATGAGCTCAAGTGCCCCTTTATCAACCGCACCCTTCATGTTCAGTATGTTTTAAAGTTATGTAAATAACACACTGGGGTAGATCATTGTGCAGTATTTTTACAGATGTGGCTACATGGACCCTTTAATCATAGTCATGATTATTAGCTAATAATTTCAAATATAACTTAAAGCTACATAATGTAACTCCAAATCAAACTCCAAATCAGTCCCCTCTGCTCCGCCCACCACCCCCTCTCCCTGCTTCGCCACGCTCTACCCAGCTCCTTAGATATTTGTTGTTATGAAAGTACCATAAATGAGAATGCAACAAAACTGACTGTTCAAGCAGAGATAATTGAAAATCTCTGATTTGTTAAGAGAGGACAATCCCGCTCAAAACCTTTTAGAAGTTATCTCTGGACTGCAGTGCTGTTCAGTGAGTCTGCGGACCACCGGAGGCTTTGACACCAGCTCTGCACATTAATACAAGTCTTGGAGCACATTGCTACAACAACAATATTTGAAAAAAAGTTACATATCTTAGCTTTACTAGCTAACTATTTCAGTGGATTTAGTGCAACAATAAGCATACTGAATACACAAACTCTCTGGCAACCATGGCAAAACTTTTTGGCGTACTCATTTAGGAGTCACTGATTTGGTAACTAATGGAATTTCACCTGTTTGCATTTGCATGAGGTGTTGAAAAAGCTTTACAATAATTTCTCACACTGACATTAAAATTACTGGATGTCTCATTATTCAGGAGACTGGAGATGAAAAGTGGAAAATGAAAGCGAACAAAAAGAAGAAAGAAGATAAAAGAAGCAAAAAGAATTCCCTTTGGGTATAGAGGATGCTTTTACAGAGATCTTTTATGTCTGTGAATTGATGTTTTTCACTTTTCACCAACCACACTTGATGTTCTTTTGAACTGGTATAGTTACTTTCTACAACTTGATCTATTATAGACTCTGCCTGTTTTATCTGACACGATACAGCGGTGCTCAGAGAGAGAAAGAGAGAGAGACTGAAAAAGAATTAAAGTAACACAACCGAAACCAGCCAACCACTAAAACCAACAATGTGAGAAACGGAAGAAATCGATACAGCATTTCAACTTATCCCCCTCAACGATGTTGAGAAGAAAGGATGACTGAGACACAGCAAGAGTCTTAACATGGAAGAGAAACCATATAATTGAAGAGGGGAAGAGAACTCAAAATCTAATTCTATTATCAGATGGTCCCCGTTACACTTGCTGCTATCACGTTGAGCTGGAGGTGACAGAGAGAAACGTATCTTTGGAGGTGTTTTCAGATTATCAGAGGAGCACATAAGATCCAGTATCACCAAAAATAATCAATGGGAAACCTTTCTGGAACATGTCAAATTTAGAGAGAAGTTGAGCTTTGGCTTATTTTGGTCATAGTTTTAACTACCATTCCCGTGACAAGATCTGACTCAGCATATTACTGGAAGATACAGGGACACTATGAGAGGAAGACACAATAGGTAAAAATAACTGACAAGTGTTTACTTAACATGCCAATTTTAGTGGCTGACAGCAGGTCGTCTTATGACACAAAAATCTTACAAAGAAATGACTGCATTATGAGCATTATTGGTGCAGCTTGATCTCATATGTCACAGCAGCTAGCAGTTAACAAACCAGAAGACAGCATAGTTCCTCTACCTGCATTTTCACTTGAGGAACCAGGGTCTAAAGTTCCAGTTCTATCAGGTGTTTTTGTGCGAATTCCCATCATCAAACATCATATTAATATATTTCCAACATTATTAAACCATTTTAATTTAAAATAAAAATATAAGAATGTGCACATTTTGCAGCAGGGGCTAAATAAAGAATCAATAACTGCCCTCAAATGTATTAAAACTAAAAATAATAAACCCCGTAGTTGCAGAAACATCCAGAACCTAGTTAGCATACAGGTGAGCAATAAGCATGACACAAAAGAGTTCTTCCATGCCAATATTTCCATTTTTGCAGTTTAATCCTCAAAAAAAATGTGTTACATGGACATGGTTTAATCCTTTGGCCAGAAGTACAAATACCTGAAAAATCTACTTAAGTACAGTAATGAAGTATTTGTACTTCATTTGTACCTGGAAAATAGAGAGTCCTCCATCAGGATACTCTTCATTGACTACAGCTGCTCCTTCAACACAGTTGTCCCCCACAAACTCCCCCACAAACTGTCCACACTGGGTCTGCACCCCACCCTCTGTTACTGGCTCCTGGACTTTCTGACTGACAGGCCCCAGACTGTCAGGATTGGCAATAGAACTTCAGCCAGCATTGTTACAAACACTGGCACCCCACAGGGATGTGTCCTCAGTCCCATCCTCTACACCCTGTTCACCCACGACTGTGTCGCCTCCCACAAAGACAACATCATCCTGAAGTTCACGGACGACACAGCAGTGATAGGTTGCATCACTGGCGGGGACGAAGCAGCCTACAGGAGGGAGGTGGCCGGTCTGGTGTCATGGTGCAAGGACAATAATCT
>NW_018128058.1:298466-321068 GCF_001952655.1 Monopterus albus | reverse complement strand
CTTGAACTTGAACTTTGAGAAGTTAGTTAATGCAGCTTGAAGAAGGTCTGAGAACTCTTGAAGTGAGCCCTGCATCACTGAACATCACTGCTTGGTTAAATACAGGGCCGAAAATGCCAATGTGAAAATGATTTGGGGGCACTGATGCACTTGACTCTGAGGTCCTTGGGTTCTTGGTTTCTTTGTAGCATTTTATCAATAGGCCTACATGAAGAGACCAGGGAGTGAGATTAGTGGATTAGAAAATATGGTAAAAATAATAAACAATTATTATTATTATTTAGAATCTGAAACCATCTTGTACTGATGCCCCATAGTGTACTAAAAAAGACATTACCATTAACAAAAACGTACCGTGAGAATAATTTGCGTTAATTTACAAATCAAATACATTCGCTTGGCTGATCTTCATAAATAGCTGTAAAAGGTTTAAATGTAGCTTTAATCAAATTAAAAAGATGCATTTTGTAGATTACAGTATAAGGGGGATTAATTTGTTGTTGATCATTAAAATACTTGACAACTAATCATGATGGGACCACTCAGGAATAAACTGTAGGCTGTTGTGAATTTTCACCAATGGCCTCTTTTTGATTGTAATTTCTGCAAAGCAGTGGATGAGCTTTGTTTTCAGTTCCAAATGATTTGATTCAGGAGTCAATTTAAAGGTAGCCTTTTTTTTAACAACACTCATGTCCACAACAGAAATGACAAGTCAAAGGTTAAAGCTGATAGATGTGAGACAATGAGCCCTTGGTTATTTAGGGAAAAACAAAAATTTAATCTCAGAAATAAAAGCAAATTAATCTTAGAAACAAAAACAAATTAATATCCAATTTGCTGGAATTTTAGAGGAAAACCAGCCTCTTTTTCACTGCAGGCCATTACGTGATTAAAACATGAAAAATCATGTGTCAGTGTACAATCATGACAAGTATCATCTCTGATGCATAAAGCAGGGATCATTATGTAATTACTTAAAGTAGGTCTCATGTCAGAGTAATGATAAAGTGGTGACAAAATCTCATACAAAGACCTGCAGACCATCTCTCTATGTCCTGTCTCTCCTCCACTCACAGCAAATAAATCCATAAGTACGATGTTGGAGCCTGCTGCCATTTTCTGCTGTCACCATCATTTTATTCTCCCGTTAATATTCCCCTACCTCCCTTTCTGTATTTCTCTCCCGCAGGCCTTGGTGCCACATTTGCTCCACTAGCATAATATCCACCTGCTCCTGTCATACCACCTGGCATTTCATCCCCAACATGGACCAGGCAGGCAGGTATGAGCCATAATTGAAATTCTAAACAGTAAAACTGTGTGTGTACATAAAAAAGTGTCCTCCCCTAAAAATGACACCATACTGTAGGTCATCTGTACAAGAATGGTTATATGTTAACATTAATAAGCACAGCTTTAGTGTTTGACCTCGAGCAGCCATAGTAATTATGAAGGGAGCAAAGGTGGGTATCAGATGACACAGTATAAAGAGAGACAAAGGCAAAGGTTGAGGTGGATATGTGAGTTGACAAATTACAAGACTTACACAGGAAACCAGAGTTTGTTTCCTGTTCCCATAGCCTGCCACCACATGGGTGCTGGTTCAGGCGACACACCCATGAGGAAAAGACAAACAACCAATAAGCTCATTAAGGTTGGAGGACTTGTTGGTACATATAAGAGCTTATTTGCATGGGTAAATACAGCTGCATTAACGTGGAATGTTACACTGCATGTGACATTTTGAATCCATAAACTGCATGCATGATGGATCCATTAACACTGAGATACAGGCACTTACACTTACACAATAATGATCTACAAAAGTGCATGTATCATATGTGTATATACAGTGGTGTGAAAAAGTGTTTGCCCCCTAAACCTAATAACTGGTTGGGCCACCCTTAGCAGCAACAACTGCAATCAAGCGTTTTCGATAACTTGCCATGAGTCTTCCACAGCGCTGTGGAAGACTCATGGCAAGTTATCGAAAACGCTTGATTGCAGTTGTTGCTGCTAAGGGTGGCCCAACCAGTTATTAGGTTTAGGGGGCAAACACTTATTCACACAGGGCTATGTAGTTTTGGATTTTGTTTTCCCTTAATAATAAAAACCTTCATTTAAAAACTGCATGATGTGTTTACTTGTGTTATCGTTGACTAATATTTAGAATTGTTTGATGATCTGAAACATTACAGTGTGACAAACATGCAAAAAGATAAGAAATCAGTAAGGGGGCAAACACTTATTCACACAGGGCTATGTAGTTTTGGATTTTGTTTTCCCTTAATAATAAAAACCTTCATTTAAAAACTGCATGATGTGTTTACTTGTGTTATCGTTGACTAATATTTAGAATTGTTTGATGATCTGAAACATTACAGTGTGACAAACATGCAAAAAGATAAGAAATCAGTAAGGGGGCAAACACTTATTCACACAGGGCTATGTAGTTTTGGATTTTGTTTTCCCTTAATAATAAAAACCTTCATTTAAAAACTGCATGATGTGTTTACTTGTGTTATCGTTGACTAATATTTAGAATTGTTTGATGATCTGAAACATTACAGTGTGACAAACATGCAAAAAGATAAGAAATCAGTAAGGGGGCAAACACTTATTCACACAGGGCTATGTAGTTTTGGATTTTGTTTTCCCTTAATAATAAAAACCTTCATTTAAAAACTGCATGATGTGTTTACTTGTGTTATCGTTGACTAATATTTAGAATTGTTTGATGATCTGAAACATTACAGTGTGACAAACATGCAAAAAGATAAGAAATCAGTAAGGGGGCAAACACTTATTCACACAGGGCTATGTAGTTTTGGATTTTGTTTTCCCTTAATAATAAAAACCTTCATTTAAAAACTGCATGATGTGTTTACTTGTGTTATCGTTGACTAATATTTAGAATTGTTTGATGATCTGAAACATTACAGTGTGACAAACATGCAAAAAGATAAGAAATCAGTAAGGGGGCAAACACTTATTCACACAGGGCTATGTAGTTTTGGATTTTGTTTTCCCTTAATAATAAAAACCTTCATTTAAAAACTGCATGATGTGTTTACTTGTGTTATCGTTGACTAATATTTAGAATTGTTTGATGATCTGAAACATTACAGTGTGACAAACATGCAAAAAGATAAGAAATCAGTAAGGGGGCAAACACTTATTCACACAGGGCTATGTAGTTTTGGATTTTGTTTTCCCTTAATAATAAAAACCTTCATTTAAAAACTGCATGATGTGTTTACTTGTGTTATCGTTGACTAATATTTAGAATTGTTTGATGATCTGAAACATTACAGTGTGACAAACATGCAAAAAGATAAGAAATCAGTAAGGGGGCAAATACTTTTTCACACCACTGTATGTATACACACACACACACACAGACACACACTATTTCTTTTCTTCACTGTTTTGGCTTAGGTTTAGGTCAGGTTTAGGTCTCAGGTAATAAACTCAGTGAGTATACACTAATTGCTAGCTTGCAAAGCTACATTTTCCAAGTTTTTAAAAATCAGTTTAAATCTAAGACACTGTACCTTAATACAAAGACTGCAGGTATTTATGATGAAAACAAATGTGATGCTAAAGAATCATCACATTAAAGTAAGTCATTTCACTGTGAGCAGCTTAACTTTCTAACTGGGAATATCATATCACTCGTATCACTGAGTGAACCAGAACCACCCCAGCCGGTCCCTGATCTTCCTTCATCTTTTACTGCCATAAACCTTCTGCAGATGGGGTGACAACTGTGAGTATAAGCCCCTCTAATGTAGACAGAGCTTGTGAAGGTGTTAAAAGCATGACTTGTCTTTTAAAAGCGTCATGTCCTTACCTTGGAGCTATTAATGCAGTAATTTTGACTGATAAAGAGCCATTACTGTTACATAATCTTTTTTCGTCCCATGCTGGCCTGATTGTTTCACAGTTGCTGGTTGCATCTTGTGATCGAAGGGAGGAGGAGGAGGATAGATGAAGATGAGTGAAAGTACTTTATATAGAAATACAGCTACTCAGTTTCCTGCATGCAGGCTGGTCTCATGAGACACACCTTGTTCACCATATTAGGATGGAGTAATGATAAGCACTTAGATGCACTTGTTGCTAATTCAAGAGCTGAGGTGTGTGAAGCTCTTAACATGATTGGCCTGGAATCTCTGACTGGAGTGTGGCTATATTGGGATATAAATCGCTGTTATCTAGTTTGTGTGTGTTTGTGAAAGTTTGTGGTCATGTGAAGCATCGTAGTGCCTGACAGACTTGTTGAACTGAATCCAGGAGGAGGAGGAGAAAGGGAAGAGAGATGCCACCTCCAACACTTTAATTCAGCCAAGATATTTTCTGCTGATCATCAGAAGGGGGTGGGCGTATCGAGGGGGGAGGGATAGCTGGTTTGTGGTAGCAGTGTACAACAGAAAGCTTATTTCAACCTCAAACGAAACAGCACTCTCTGCTCTCCGTTGGCCTCTGTCTTTGTTTCTCTTGTGGGTGTGGAGGCAGTGGTAACTGGTGTTATAAATAGTGTGTTCTGTTAGGTCACTGTATCACACACTGCTCTCTTAAATAATGCATAAACAAAGCCTCATAAGAAGCTGTAAAGACTGTTATGGGTCACAGTATGACAGAGTGGTGACCCCAATAATTCTTCTCAGACTCATTTTGTCTGTAGCCCAGTGCTTATTATTTATGACACCAATTCAACTGAAATCACTTCAATAAAAGGTAAAGATAAAAAGGAAGTTTGCTAAATAAGAAAATGTAAGGTTGCTTTTTTTAAACAGGATTTTTGTAAGACAGTGGCACATGACATCTTTTTGCATTTTCTCTCTTTTTACTCTTTATAAATGGAGGATTTTCTGAGTTGTACTTACAAATGACAGGAACCGTATAGCAGGAAACTCCCAAGACTTTGAGTATGACATGGAATCTAAGCTAAAATCATATTAAACTGTTCTACACTTTAAAACATTAATAAGACTGGTTACAATTTATTTACTGTACTGTATATACAGCAGTGTGTTGAGCTAAGTGCATTTTCTACAGTGTTCACAATGACAGTAATGAACACTTGTTAACTGAAACTTGCTTGTATTTGGTCACCAAGAACATTCATTGTGATTAACTGATTAAAGAGCCCATGGCATTCTCATTTCCAGCCATTTAATGTTTAATCCTTTGCACCCATCATAAGTCCAAATAGTCTAATTATTTCAAAATGATAAAACCAGAGAGCCTGTTCCAAAAAACGAGAGGATAGCTCATGAATGCACATCACTTCTGCTGCCAGTGCTGTCTCAAAATCCATTTCCCAAAGCTGTGTTGAATTTCTCCTCCATGGGTTAACAACAGTATTTTTGCTGATGAAAAGAGATGTGTAACACTCTAAACAAAGCTGGTAATTGAGAAACCCCATATTTTAACTGGCATAATAAGCATAAGCATAAACTTTATTGCCAAGTATTTAAAAAATACAAGGAATTTGACTCCAGCTCAATGGCCCCTGATGTGCACAACATAAAAACTGAATAAATAACAGAATAAATAAATACAAAAAATTTAAAAAGCACAAGTTAAAAGAGCAACATGGACCAGCTGTTCATGAGTTTAATAGCCTGAGGGAAGAAACTGTCCCTGTGCCTGGTTGTCTTGGTGCACAGCAAGCTGTAACGCCGTCCAGAGGGGAGGAGTTCAAAGAGTTTGTATCCAGGGTGTGAGGGGTCAGCAGTGATCCTCTCCACCCTCCTTTTGACTCGTAAGGTGTACAGGTCCTCCATGGAGGGCAGACTGGCACCAATGATTTTCTCTGCAGTCCTGACTGTCCACTGGAGTCTGTTCCTGTCCTGTCTGGTTGCTGAGCCAAACCAGACAAAAATGGAAGTGCAGAGAACAGACTCAATGATTCCCCTATAGAATTGAATCAGCAGCTCCTGAGGTAGGTTGAATTTCCTGAGCTGACGCAGGAAGTACATCCTCTGCTGTGCCTTCTTGATGATGGTGCTGATATTGTTTGTCCACTTAAAGTCCTGAGAGATTGTGGAGCCCAGGAACTTGTAGGACTCCACGACTGAAACAGAGCTGCTGAGCATAGTAAGTGGAGATAGTGTTGGGGAGTTCCTCCTAAAATCCATTATCATCTCCACTGTCCTTTGTGTGTTCAGCTCCAGGTTGTTACAACCACAGCACAGGGCCAGCTGCTCAACCTCCCATCTGTAGGCCGACTCGTCACCGTTTTGAATGAGGCTGATGGCTGTTGTGTAATGCAGACATTGTACCTTCTCAAGCCTTACAACAATTCTCTACAAAAACAAGGCATTAACATTCATGCAACATGTTTTTTTTATTTAATATTTGCCATTAAGTCCCACCAAGTAGTGGAAGCATCACTCCCTTTCAAGTAGCTCCAAAGTCAGTAAATCCAAACGGTGGTTGCTACATCTTTTCCCACATGACCAATTAAAATACCAAAGTAGTGGAATTAATTCCAACAAGTGCTGACAATAATGTCATGGGTCGATGTTTAAGATGATAATTCACCTTTGTAACATTGCATTTAAGTCAGTAAATAAGGAAAAGCATGCCAAGGGCTCTTTAAATAAAGGTTACATGGTGCACAAACTAATGATTGCTAGGTAGAAAGCTTGAAAAAGTCATTACAATTCATGCTCATTGGAATATAAATGCCTGAAACAAATTTGATGGCAATCCTTCCATTAGCTTAATGAGACATTTCACTCAAAATCACAAATATCAACCTCACAATTGAAAAGTCAGGGGATCATCAAAGCCATTAGCACTGGCCCTCTATGGGACAATGAACATCTGAACAAAGTTTGATGCCAAGTGAAAACTTTGACCTGGTGGAGGTACCAGAGAAAAAAGTCAAGGATCACCAGTCACGTGGGTTCATTCTCTGGACACAACGAATGCCATTGCTTGTTTCAGGGCGATCCAAAAGTGGTAGACTGAACTATAGCCCCTCCACACTGAGCATTAACTATACATTAAGGCCAATATATACAGTAAGGTTAAAGGTCAGAACAGAGGTGTGGCAGTGTGTCAATTTCACTCATGTGCCTGGGTAACAACAGCTGAGCTAAAGGGTCACAGCTTCAGCACAATAACCATTACCAGTCAGAAATGACACAGACACACAGGAGCAAGGTTAAACTGTATCACATTAGCAAGCGTAAGCCATGATACAATAGAGGGCTTTCCCTGGACCAAGGTCAGTGAAAATAGAGAAACACAGAGTGGCGAGGAGTAAATTGTGAGAATAGCTTATGGCCTGAGCAGCCATGGCTCAGAGCTAACAAGTCATTACTGTAACAAGGATAAGGAGAAAGTCACATTCTGCACACGATATATTAAAGTTAATACATACATTATTAAATCAAGGATCAGCAGTACATGGCTCAAAACACTTTCCCACCACTCTCCCAGTCCCACCCCTTCATCATGTACCAAATTACAAACCATATAACTTTTTAACCTTAAACCTCAAATCCTTTCATTTCACTCCAGTTGAACAGTGAAACAGCTTTGACTGAGTCCCAGTCTTTTGAAGTGCATGTGCTCAATTTACATTTTTCCACTCTCTCCCTCTCCTCCAACACTGACGCCACCTCTGTGCTTCTCTTAACAATCTGTTCTAGTCAGGCTTTATCAGGCCACAGTGAAGAAGCTCAGCTCTCAACTCATCCTTGTGGCGACCGTACACTGTGAGACAAAAGAGACATCTTGTTTTATCGCTGGTACCATCAAAAACAAAGCGTTAACAGTGTGTATAAAGGAAATGGCCCACATGCTGCAGATAGAAATATATGCTCTTTATTATGCACTGATGCCTTTTCCCATCCTTCTCTGTCTTCTCCTCTGAGGACGCTTGTGCATAGCTATTGATTAACAAGCAGTCTGGCCAGAGCCATTATGTAAACACTGTAGTAAAAAGAGGATCCTGCTCATTCTTTTTGCAATAATCAGTTCCAGGTGCAGCAAATGATCTTCTGCAAACAAGACAGCATCCAAGTATTTGGCAATGGAGTAGCTGACAGTAGCAAACAAATAAATACGCCCACAGTATGTCTGCATATGGATCCACACAGTCATGCATCAGCTCTTTTTAATTTCTGCAAATAAGAGTAATCAAACCATGCTATGTGAAAAAAACACACTTGCCTAGCACACTGTGTGACTTGAAATATCTAATCATTAACCTCACTCCCGTGAGCATCTGCTCCATCTCTCTGAGGGAAGGACAGGTTAAACCAAAGGCAGAGCAAAACATATGTATGAAATCACTAATGTGGCAATAAATGCTCTGACTGAAAGTTATGGGAGCAGGGACTCCAGGGAGAAACATATTGTATAGAAGCACTTGGCACTCCTCTATAGGAAGATGCATAAAATGCTGTCACATTAATGCATTCAATTTGTGAGCCATAAATTGAATGCATTCATAAAGTCAGTGTGTGCACAAAGGATGTTAAAGGTGTCACTCAGCCCATGCCTCAGCTAAACATGCTATACAGACGGAGTGTGGACCAGTGTAGGTTTATGTGGGTGGGTGGATAAATATACTTTAACACTTCATTAATGAAAACAAAGCTTTCAGATAAAGGTTGGAGCTGAATCAAAAGAAGGTGGGAACAGTTCAGATGGCTGATCAGACAAAGAGAAGATTCAGTAAAAACATGTCAGATCATTAGTAACAGTGTTTCATTAGTAGCAGTGCCAAATGCAGTAACAGTCTGCAGGGATTTGTGGTTTGAAGAAGCTGATGTGCCAGGTTTCTGTTATCCACACTTTTTTGAGTGCAGATGTTAAACTGAAGCTCTATGCATCTGGAAATGGGGATACCTGAACTCAGCCTGACAGTACCATTGGTATCCAAGGGTTTGGGCTGGGTTTGGACAAAAATTTAGAAATTATGTTTGGGTCCGGGTGGGGTTTGGACCCATACTGTAAGTCAGACTTTAGGCTAGACATCTGGGACACTTAAATGTCTGCTTTGTTTTATCATAAGGAGGACAAAACACTGTACAAGCCGTGTTGGGCTTGGTCTAGGCCTGGACATTTTATATCCTAAGCTTGTCGAGTCTGGGTCGGGTTCAGACAGAAATATGCAGCCCGATCCATGCTCTATCTGGAACCTGCTAAACTGCCTAAGACTCGTTCTTGTTTCTGTCTGCGTCTAAAGTGTAGAACCACAATGTCTTGAGTACATGTGATATTAAACTTGTTTCACAGCACTAGTTGGCTGTGCACCCTAGTTATGTCAACAAGAGTGAAACTGTCTTTTAATTTGTTCTATTTTGTCATAACTGATTCAAGCTGCTAAAACCTGGTGAAGGCTTTAATGTTCTTGACACAGTCACCATACACTGCTTATTACGGTTGTGTTTTTGGTTCCGTGGGTGTGTGTGTGTGTGTGTTTATGTGGTTACTGGTTAGCAGGATTACAGACAAATGGCCAGATGGATCATCAGCCTAATTGGTACAGACATTGGTGGGGACCAATCCTAAAGGATGATCCGGATCTGATTTGGATCAAGAATTTTAGGAAACATTTTGTGTTGTTCTGGATCTCACTTTTCACAAGGGACCCATTTGCGTGAGTGAATGTTGTACCTTGGTGGGAGTACATGCGCTCTTTGAGTGCTCTTGTTTTACCAATAGTTTGTTTTACCAACTGAATCAAATGACTCAGTGTAATGTGAATATGCTACTAGTATTAGTAATCACTACAGCAATCTTATTGAGAATAAACATTCTAGCCTAATTGCTTCAGTTTGCTGATCTGTGTGACTTCACCATCAAGCCCAGCATGAAATAGCAGAACCCTGAAAAAAAGTAAGTGGTTTGTGGAGATTGTCTAACATCTAGCAAGCCACAGAGATCCTAATAAAAACTACAATTCCAGTGGGATGCTCATGTTGCTCTGTTTCTGCTATAAGTAGGAAATTGATTGCAAACCTGTGGCTGTAACCCAATTGTATATCTCAGCTTCTACTAGAGTCTTTCTACTTCCTAGTGACAAAAATACTGAATTTGAATTGGAGCAGCCAAAGACCTGTGTTGTCTATTAAAAATTACTAATGAATTTAGCTCATTATTACAATTGCAACAGTAGCAATTTTCCATGGGTTTCTAAAATTCGGCGACAACATTTGAAATTTGTGAGCTGTGTTTTATGGCATAGCATGTTTTGTGTCAGTCACGACAAAGGTCGTTAGTTTGATGACACTGCAGTGCTGTGATGTACCTTCTCCTCCAGTTTTCTTTTTGTGAACATCAGGAATTGGTGGCACAGATAATAGGAAAGTGGGAAGAAAAGAAAAGAGGTTACAAAACTGCTAAATATATGTTGGATTTCAGTGCACATGAAGCAGTATGGGTAAAATCCTATGTCTAGTCAACACTCTTGAAACTGGTTTTACTTGCTTGCTTGTTTAACATTTGTAATCTCTCCAGTTAAGCTCTCAAAAGCCACAGCTCTCTGCAGAGAACATCAAACTGTTTTCATGCTGAAACATATTTAAAACTGCTTCCATTTTCTTTATTCCATTAGCAGATAAACCCCACTGGCTAACAAAACAATAGAACCACTGGCCACCACAGAGCAAACTGAGGAAGTATGCTTCAGCCATGCCACACATGTAGTTAAGCACCCATATGGAGACACATTTCCTGCTTAGTTTTTCCCCCTCATCTTCCTGGGGTATGATAGCATTAGCTAAATGCCTTGAAAGCAAATACTGACACCTACCAGCGCAAGAGCCTCTCTTGGATGCATCAAGAGAGGAGCCAGCTGGAAGCAAAAAATGGGGAGGCTGTAAAGAAGAAGGCGGAAAGGAGACATGTGTCAAGTTATTTCCTCTGACACTGTGGAGCTGCCAGGACACAACGGTAACCAGATGGACTTGCTGTGAAGCATATTTTGCACCACAATCAGTCCGGTTTGTTAGGCACTACTTTGGCAATGTCTCATGACACTCAGAGATGTGTGTGCATGGACTGTCAAAGAACGTCCTCAAAGTCAAACCAAAAACCAAATGTAGTTTTTGAACTTACTACCACAAGAAAACCTGACTCTTCACTGGTACATTGTCCATTAGCTGCCAACAATATCTACTTGTATGGGTTTCCCAGGCAAATACTTACTCATTTCTGACTGGTTGACGATAGTATTGGTTTCATCAATTTGCCATACATACTGGGGTGGACAGATGGCTGGTCAGATGCTCAGCTCCAGTGCACCACAGTGGAGGATCTCATTCTTTCGGACTTTGCAGCTGTCCGTTAATTGGCAGGACTATGACCCAGACTTTCCTACAGAATGTCTACACTTTGCCAGAGATAAAAGTGGTCTCCCTGTTCCTGAGTCTGATTCAGACACTTTTCCCTCTTCTGTCTGTTTTCACTTGGCTGGTTCCTCTTTTAACAGCTCACATAGGCTAGTAATGCAGTCAGACTGGTGGTTGATCATTAATGAGGGATAGGATTCTGACTTACCCACAATGCGGATCTCCTGCTGGAATCGCTACAGGGAGCCACAATGTGGGTCCTTACAATCCTTATAATGCTATATTCTGACCCACTTTGCTTTTCAGTCGGTGCTTTGTCAGTTACATTTCCTCTTTTTTATGTTTCCCTCCTGCTGTGCGAGATTGTGTGTTAAATCATTAACTGTTTTCCTAACAATTTAAATTCCCCATGAACAGTAGCAGCTCATGGCTTCAGAGAAATAGTGAAGCGGAGTATAAGTACGGGAGCTCATGAATAAGTGAACCTGACATTTCATGATTTGAAAAGTCAAACCATTTCCACTGTAATAAATACTTTCACTTGTCCCCCTTATAATTGTCAATAGTAGTTCCTCTGCCAGCTAACGCTCAACCTACAATGTGTAGCTTTGCCAGTTATACTAATAATATTGAAGCCACTAGGTGTAGGAACAAAGGCCTGTTTCTAATGTTACGCATGTTTCAAATAAAGGCTCTCTCAGTAGTGAAGGTGAATAAATCTAACACGTAGCTACTGGAAAACTGGCTTTGCTAAAAGCCTAGATGTAAAACTACAATTCCTGTCACTATTAGATTAGTGAACTCTGAACTGATGTTGTTTCAAAATGCAAAAAACATCACACTACCTTGTCTCCCCAACACAATCAGGGAGAAATCCAAATTATATGATGCATGTTCCTTCCTAATTTGAAGAAGAGGAGTTTTGTAGGCAGCAGCTTCTCACCATATGCTCAGTCAGCTCAGCTGTGTCCTGCAGGAGCCACTTCCTTGCTGCAATTCTGCAGAGGAAGTTCACATAATAGCCCAAAGTCACAAATGACGCAAAAACCCAAATAAGACAGAAACTCTGCCACAACTTCTTCCAGCTATGGAGGTTTCTATATGTGTGTGTTTGTGTGCTGTGTTCACCAGGGTCCTAATGTCTTGAAACACAGCATCTGTTCAGTGCTGTTTTCTGAATCATAACGGCAGTGAGCTATGTTTAGTGATGAGGCCGCAGGCGCAAGGCAAACATGTCTTATTGCTCCTCTATGTGACAAACATGATTTCTTGGCAAATGACACTGACTCCGGAAAAATGTGTAGCTTCCAACCTCAAGTTAAGCAAAAGCTCCGAACCCCCTAACAATGTAATGAGAAGCATATTGTAAGGAAACAGAAGAGAGGCAGGTTGTTTCTACACCAGCTGGTTGCTCACACTCTGATTTCCATCTGGCTCACTGTAATATCTTCCAATTCATGAAAACAAAATCAGAGGATAAACTGAACCAACAGATTGTTTAGGCATTAACAAGTTTAACCAAACCTGTCTCCTAGAAAATTAAACTGCAACAATAATGACATGTTATAGGAAACATAACTGCATCAGGATTATGTTTTCTTTAAAGTAATGATGATATGGTCTTAATTTACTTATATGGCAAGTTGCAATATGTTGATAATGAGTGTATGGCATTTCTCACAATGGGTATTTTCAACACCAGGCTACAAGAGGAAGGACCAAATGTAGACTAGCAGGCAGGCAGAACTATGCTAACACATGGAGAGGGAAACAGCTTACTTTGAATCAAGTTAGACAAAATAAAGCAGAGAGTGCAGTGTAGTCCAAAAACAGGGGTCAGAAGCTGGCAAACAATCCAAGGGAGTAGGCAAAAGGCTAAAGCCCAGAAAACAAACGGAGTCCAAACACAGGAAAACACAAGTTACTAGGGAAGATTAAGAAGTTCACAGAAACTAATAACATGGAGAGCACAAAGCTGCACTAAGCACATCAGATAATTTGGCAAGGAAACAAAGGGGAAAGACCAGTACACAGTATATTGTACCAAGGCCTAATCAGGTGATTGAAGACAGGTGTAGAGAGAGAGAGAGAGAGAGAGAGAGAGTGCCGAGCTGAATCAGAGGTAAAAACTCGTGACATCTGGAAACTGGACTGGGAATCATTTCTGTTCCAGTTTATTTGGATGCATGTTGGTTTAATTGTTGTTAAGCTTAGTCTCTTTAGTGTATGTAATAACACACATTATGCTTTATCATGTCCACTATTACTGTGCTGCAACCTGGCCTTGGGTTTGTAAGCAACAGCTTTAAAAAGAAAACAGTTTGAAATAGCACCTGAATCGCACTATTATTTTTCAAAGGCACACTTAAAGAATGGCCTCTCAAAAGCACAGAGCATTACTCTTTAAGAAAAAAATGTAGTGAAGTGCATGCACAAAGCAAAGCACTTCTGTGTGAATGTGAGACACAATCTAAGGTAGCAGCCTTTGGGGGTAGATGGAGGGTGGGGTGTAAGTGAGGTTAAAATGGGTAAAAAGCGAGGGGAAAGGGTAGCTGATAGCGGTTGTGAAGTGCTGTTAGGTGAACTCATTGTCAGTGCCCAGACCTTTAAGTCACTGTTTCTCTGTCTCTCCCCTGAGAATAGGGGTCCAGCATGTGACCTGCTTTTAAAGCACTGATCAAATGTAAGGTGTTTCACTGCCAGCACAGAAAAAAATTCCTCTTCTTTTATGTCTGCACACAATCCTGTATCATTGTCTGGGAAGGCCATACTGTGCTTTATTAGCTAAAGACTGCATGGAGTACTTTGAAGTCATTAACCTTAAGTACTGGGCTCTGAAAACAGGTTAATGTGGAAAAAGTGAGGACTTTCAGTGATTAACTTCCAGTGATAAATGAGGTGAAAATTGTGCATTTAAACTCCAGTCGAGGAAAGACTATTACATCCTGAAGGGAGATTCATTGCCTGGTGTTGGAAAAGGGGCTTTGGAGACTGAAGGAGAGGGACTGGGTTCCCATGCTCAGGAAATCATGCACAACTACCCCATCTATTTGACAAACCAACTGTGGCCCAGAAATGTCCATTCTAGCATGCACAAGTTAACAACCTAAATGTTGATTAAAGAAAACTGTAATGAAAGTGGAAGACACCTTACATGACTTTGAACAAGTGAATTTCACCCAAGGCAGAAATCTAGCTTTCATCAGCAATAAAGCACAAAGGATTATATGGGTCTGTTTCATAACGGAGTTATGAGAATGTGCTGTGCACACATATGGGCAAATGTGTCTTCTCTAGCATTTTTTTTTCTGTTTTGAGATCCAGACAGAGAGCTTTTAGAGAGAGAAAGAAAGCTCCGAGGCTCAGATGAATCATTTTGGTGTATAGGCCAGGTGGCAGATTTCTGGATTTGGGAGATTACAGCAACAGAAGACCACTGATGTACTATACCGTACAGTATTGGAGGAGATGTACAGCGCCGCTATCTGCTTTTTTTCTCCCTCTCTGTGTTTCTCTTCTCTGTGCCTGTAAGTGAGTGATGCATCAGGGTCAGGCATGGTTGAATGTTAGGAGGATCAGAGCGGCCGGCGCCTACTCGCCAGGACCGGAGACACTGGAGGATGGCGGGAAAGGATTTGGCAAAAGAAGATAGGAATGATGAGGAATGGGTGCCAAAAGGGAAAAAAATCTCTCAAGATACATGAACTGAACTTTGCACCAAAACTACACTGTGTCTGGTTTTCATGTTTTTTAACTCATCTTTTCTTTGATATGGGGGCGTGGATATTTATCAAATGTCCAAGATACTGTATGTGGGTGAAGTCTGTCAAACAACAGCTAAAACCTCTAACAAAACCTCTAACCTCTCCAACCTACCACCACTCTCCACTGCAGGACATTATCAAGTCTACCTCACCTGCAATCTTATGCATACATTTGCATACCCTCTCTCATCCTCGTGTGTAATCCAATTACAAATGAATGACGGGGGTTTCCTCTTTAAGCTATTGATAGCGGTCTGTCGAGAGAAAACTTAAGGGGCTGTGTATATATTAGCATCACTGATTAGCTCTGGGACATCTGGCTGGGCAGGTAGCTCATATTTTCTTTATGAGAGCATATAAATTCTCACCTGGCATCCAGCTGTTCGCTCAGCTCGCATTATATTACCCCGGCTCTCGCTCTTTCAGCTCTACATGGTGTCGGTCTTGACATGACTAGAGTTCTTTGTGTTTCAGTCTGCTTCTTCTGCATTTCTTTCCCAGTTTCAAAAAATAAAAAGTGGGAGTGTGAATCCTGACCCTCACAGGTGATTTGAAATGTACAACCCTTCCTCACTGATTCACAAGTTTACTGGTCCTGGGGGGGGGCGTTGGCGGGGCCTGCACTTTCCACGTTACATCACACAACAGCAGTGCACTCTGGGGAGCAGCTGTAAGACAAAGAGACAGGGTGGAAAAGATTTAGTAGGAGAGATTAAAATCTCAGAGGGGGTGCAAAAAACAACCCCTCTACTGCTCAATTAAACCAAGTTTGGTGGGCGACTTTATTATTTATGTTCTTATTTGTGGCTGCTTTGACTTTTTTATCTCCATTCCCACTGGCCAGGCACAGTTACAGCATCGCTTTTGACCTTGGAGGAATAATTCTCCCAAACTCTACTTGTTCCATCTAAAATCACAACTTTGCAATCTGCTTTCTGATACCAAAACCAAAACTGTGCATTTACATATTCCGGTGAGAGCAGAAGAGCTTATTACACAGTTGAATGACTAATACTTCATATTGTCACAGGACAGAGAGAGAGAGAGATGAGGATCATCATTGTCTTCTCCATTGTGTGTCTCAGCTATTGTCATCATTTGCTAATTAGTAAATAAGAGCTGTTGACACACTGCTGCACAGTGCTAATGAACACAAGAGGTGTTAAGCCACAGGAGATGCAGTCACAGATATATTGTGGAGGTGGGTGGTGAAACAGCAAAATGGCTGTGTGTGTACTTGTCTGCTTGAAAAGAGAGAGAATGTGTACTTGTGCATGCAGAAATAGCACATCACCTCTGATTTGATATTACAACAATAAACAATGTGGTGTTCCTCTTGGAATGCATGTATGAGCTTCAGACAAAAAGCTTATAGGATTCACAAGAAGAGCACCCTCCCAGAGCTTTATGAGATGGCAGCAATGTGACTTTAGAGGAGGAGCTCTGATTGAGACAATAACTTGCAAGCTGCGCCTGATGGCACCAGAGTAGGAATGAATGCCTCTCGGGGAAGGAGAGTGGATAGTATTGCGAAAAGGAGAGAGGTGAGTAGGAAGAGAGAGGGAGGGAGGGAGATAGGGAACCTGTCAGGAAGAGAAGCAAAACAATAGCACAGAATGAGGAACAGGGCTGCCTGAGAGTTGACAGAAAGACATCAGTCCTTGGTGACAAGGACAGAGACCCTCATCAAAGAGCCGCACTCTGCATGGCCAGGAGAGACAGAAGGGACGAGAGGTGCTGAGCTCCGGCAAGTTCGTCTTCCACTGATGAAAAGCCTCTAAAGACTCTGCCACACCTCAGTGGTATGACTTTATCTGAGATTTGTAGTTTGTCCAAAGATTCACCTCGCAGTAAAATCATGACATGTTGAATCTGGACTGTTATTTTTTGACTCCTTCCAACTGAGAAACTGTGGGAAATCTAACTTTTTTGGCTGCAGTTCAGATGTATAAAAACAGCTGGTGATCATTTGTGCACCAAAATGCCAACACTGTCACGAAAGATGTTTTCACAGTATGCACTGTGTGTACACCAGAGCAGGCTGATATTTCATCATAATACTCAGTAAATTATATATTCATCTAAATACAAAGCTAAATTCATACTTGTCATTTCCACCGAGTGCCGTCTGGTGTTTACCTAGAAATAAAGAATATCCAGATATGTTTTGTCACAGTGAGAAGGAAAACCAAGAGCAGGAGTACTGTAGATTGAGTTTCAGAGCTCGAGGGCGGCCCTCATCAGTATTCTGGATGGGCCCTTGGTCACACAACTGAAGACCAGTCAGTAAGTGTCTGTAATCTGCTATGAAAGCTGAGTGCCATGAAGAAAGCATCTCAAGCGTTCAGCTGGCGACAGCTGTCTGCTCCTTTTGCTAATGTCAGTCTCCTGCTTGACTCGCTTCTCCTGCTGGCGGATACGTGCATGTGTGTTCCAGAGAAACACAAGCACACACCTACACACAGACAGATGGGAACATATGCACAAACACAGAAAATCCAGTGAGTCATCAATGCAGGTCTTGTGCCCAGAGGGCTGTGAAGGGGGAAAGCCAACACTGGGAAGTGGGTGCTCGAGTTGCTGTGGCTGATAAATCGCCTCTTTTACTTTCAAGCTCCTGTGAGCAGGTGACTGATCAATCACAGGAGCTTCTACTCGGACCAATCATATGTGGTGAAAGAAAGTGTGAAAGAGGGGGAAACAACCAGACAACAGGCCTGTGGACAGTTTCAGAGAGATTTTTTTTACTTTACAGATGAGTGGTCGTCATGGCCAGTGAGAAGGCCCGGGCTGCTGGTCCCATCAAAACAAGAACCTCTGTGACATAATATTTGAATCTGAAGTGATGCTAACTTTTTTTCATAGCTTTTGGTCATCATTCCTTCATGTAGCGATGACTTGTTGCTGAAAGAGTCAACTGCCAAGATCTGCAAACTATTACAAAATCACAAAGAGACACAGATGGCAAACAAACATTCAGTTGAGCCAAATTTTGTTTTTTTCAGTGTCTGCTGAGCTCAGCCCAACACCAGTGGTGGAAGAAGTACTCATATTGTTTACTTAAGTAAAAGTATCAGTACCACAGCTTAAAGGTTGCAGGTTGCTGCAGGTTAATTGGCGACTATAACATTGCCCATAGGTGTGAGTGTTAGTGGTTGTCTGTCTCTATGTTTCAGCCCAGATAGACTGGAACCTGCCCAGGTGAGCCCTGCCACCCACTGAAAATTGGATGGGATTGGCTCCATGCGTTTCCACTTGGGCTCCACAATTCCATGCTTCAGGTCCACCTACAGAGTCATCATTTACAGTCCATCCTTGGACAATAACAGTGACCCATGATGAAACTTCTGTTTAAAACCCCCACCCAGTCAGATTAAATATCTGCTCTGCTGTGCCCTGCACTGTTTTTTAAAGTTTCTTTTCTGCAGAGAATAAATAAAGAAAAAAGGACAATGTTGGTGTAGTGTAATATAATTTAGCTTTAAGTACTAGGTCATTATTTTGAGGGATTAACTATCGCTGCGATCCACACAGGTCAAAAAGAAAAAAGTGAACTTATTTTGTATTTTTTTCTGGTATTTGACAAAGATTTCTTCCTTGTGCTATGATTTTTTTCAATTCAGACAGATCTTGGATGATTTCTCTGTCTTTCCCTCTACTAATGTTCCATATGCATCTACATTAGGATTTTGGAGTGAGTTAGAATAAAATGACTTATTAGAAACTTGGCTGGAATGTTGAGTTTCCCGCCTCAGGCTCATAATCCTTTGTCAGCTCACTTTCTAGCACACATCCTCATTACTTCCTGCAAGCACACGCCTGCTGCTCCCCTCTGCTTCAGTGACACACACATACCGGCTGTATACTTGATGCTTTTAGTGTATAATAAACCCTGATGTATTTTTTTTAAACAGCTGTGATTGTTTTTGCTGTAATATCGTTTGAATAGAACAAAGTACTCCAATTGCCATCATTACACTATTATTCCTTTGGTATTAAAAACCTGGGAATCATTAAATTGAAACGCTAAGAATTTGGCTAGATTTTCCATACACTGTATCTTGATCATTTTAAATATGTATTATATATAGACATATGCACCTAAGTGAACAAATTTCACTGGACCCACTTCTACTATACTGAAGAAAATATCTACTGACAGTGTGATCTAGGGATTATAAAAAGCAAAGACATTTTTCTGGAAAGAGATTTTGCTGTTGAAAGTAATTTTTCCATCATCTTTACACCCACAGGCTGCACAGAAATCCACCTTCATTACATTAGGGTAGAGGCAGACATCTGACAGATACAGTAAAACTCTGTCAAATAAAACCAAAAACTCTCTGCATGACTAGATGCCTCTGGAGCTAAATGAGAAAATATTAGGTTTTAATTTGTGTGAACCAACCCTTTACCCTTTAACCCTACCATCTGCCCTCAGCCTGCTGCTCCAACAGCTCAGTCAGCTGTAGAGTCAGTCAGACCAATGTGTGTCAGGTACGGTATTAACAGCAGGACAGGATTAAACAAAAACTACCTGAACAAAGAATTCAAGCTGCACTGCAACTCAAGCATGAAGAAGGTTAATGGGAGAATTGCACCTGTCACAAAACCCATCTACTCTACAAATGTGTCAAGGATGTTTGGTCTTGTGTGATCGCAGTTTTATCAAATCTACTGCACCTTCCACTCCACTTATTCAAAGGAATCCACACATCACTAAAACAGTATTAATAGTAAGTAAACGGCTCACCACCTGGAATCTGTATTTATGCTGTTGATGGTTTAATCACCCAAGTGGTATCAGCAGAAGGTTGAGCACTGTCTGTCACTTGAGCATTTTTCACCTGCCATACGTTGGATATGGATGTTCTCCAAATAGACATGTGAAGAAGACGACGACGATACAAAGGGCCTGAAATGAAAGATTTTGTGAATTTAGAGGTGCTTGTCCATGACAAAGAGAAATGGAGAGAACACAGGTGTGTGTGTGTGTGTGTGTGTGTGTGTGTGTGTGTGTGTGAAGTCGTGTCTGACAGGGTGTATCAAAGAAACCCAGGAGAGATCGGCAAGACAGCTGGTTGAAGTGGAGACAACCGTCTTACATTCACTGTACAGTGCAGCAGCTGGCCATCTCTATTCTCTTGGCCTGTGTCTCCCTCACACACACTGGCACAGAAAAGGTATGTGCACACAAGCATAACGAGGAAAGGGGAAACCTAAAAGTGTAGTATGAGATTGCAATACAAGTGGTTCCTCACAGTGAACGCAGATTGGTACTAAAATAAACTGACACCCTTTAGCTTGCTTTGTGAAGGCAAAACCAAACAGCTGGAAAGATGGAGAAGACAGAAAGCACAGACAGAGGAAAAAGAGAAAAAATTTAATCAATCTTCCTGAGAAACCGATTCCAACATGAAAGCGGTACAGTGTCACACCACATTAGGTTGGATATAAACTGGAGAGGACGTGCATACCAATATTCTGCACAAACACTGCCTGCCCTGAGGGTGTGTGCACAGGGCCTCTGCAGACCTGACAAAACTCCCCACCCACTAGTGAAATCAGATTGTGTTCTCTCACTGGTCTTTCAGATATCAAAGACAGTTTCCTGTGTTCACACTGTCAGAAACAACTGCTTATTTCCAGTAACAAAGCTAACTGCAGGTCAGCATCACCTGTTCTTGGTAAATGGATAGGGATAACGCTGAAGTAATGTCATTTAGTAGAATAGTGGAAGGAATTAGCCCAGGTGGCCACAATCCGAAGCTATAAGTCCAGTTTATTTTCTGTTTAGACAATGGTACAGTAGGTAACTGATAGTTGGAGGCTTGGCTGCACCTAACACTACAGTTCAGGGGGAAGTCCTGCTGTAATTCTTTGCTTTAAAAAAAGTTTTGAAAAGATAAAAGGAGAGAAGGACAACAAAACCCAAGGACCACTGGAATAAGAAACATCTATTTACAGAGTTTAAATTTCTTTTGCATAGGCTGCTAACAGGTAACAACAAGGATTACTCTTTGAACACTTTGACTGGTTCTTTGAAATTCATCTTTTGATTCTGAGTCAATCTGGTGTAAATTTAACAACTTTGGTAATTTTTTGCAGCTCAATGCTACAAAAAAAGCCACCATTTTTGCATGTGGGTGATGCAGCGTTTAGGGCTATTTTTCATATTAATAAGACAAGAAAAAGCAGAAATAATTAATGGCCTGAGCATAACACATTACCAGTGTTAAATTATCTGGGAGACTCCTGTGTGGTTATAAGAAACACTCAGGTTATTA
Organism: Monopterus albus; assembly: GCF_001952655.1. Taxonomy (NCBI): domain Eukaryota; kingdom Metazoa; phylum Chordata; class Actinopteri; order Synbranchiformes; family Synbranchidae; genus Monopterus; species Monopterus albus. Next base: position 299,693 of record NW_018128058.1, on the reverse strand, counting down.
TTAAGACTAATTTATTAAATGACCCCATCATCCTCGTCACGTTTCCTAACTGTGCATATGACAAATAAACATTTTGACCTTTGGCCCTGTCGTCCTTGTTTCTCCGTCCAGGCAAAAGTGAAACATTTACACATACTTTCTGAAAAATGATATAATCTCACAGATCTTGTTGCAGCCTCCTTTGATATCTATCTGCTCAGACAAGGGCATGTTCCTCTTCTCCTGTTACCTAATTAGCAGTTGCCGGTCCCTACAGCAGAGGCTGTGAGGTGTTCTCACCACTGTCATTAATCCTGCAGTTTGCCTGCAGAAAACCAGCGGGCCTAGCAGGGGTCACAGGCCAGACACTGATAGCTGCCTCCAAACAAACAGTCATGCCCATGTGCAGGCATACTGTACACATATTCTTAAAACAGCATCTGGTCAACCACAAGGTGAGGCAGCTGACGGCTCTAACTTCAACTTTTTGCTTTACCATTCATTAATTCACAGTAAACTAGAATACAATGATACAATGTTTTTTTATTTTATTTTGAACAGGAATGCAGTAAAGCACAGTAAACAGAGGAACATTCAAATGTGGGAATAGTCTCATTCGGTTTCTTTAGGCAGAAAACAGCTGAAGAGAGTTTTTCTCAACCGACTGCAGAAGCATCGAAATCTGCCCTTTGCCGCTCAGCCCTCACTCTGGCTGAGACTTGGGTCCTTCTGCTCCACATCAGGGAAAACCTGAACAGCAGTTTTTACCCCAGGCTGCTCACTCATGGCCTCACCTTCCAGGACTGAAGCAGTGAGTGCTGGTTCAGCTGCAGGGGTCAGAGGAGCTGGTGGAGGGGATGACACCACAGCAGATTCTGGTTCTGGGCTGGGTGTAGGCTGCTCTGCTACTTCAGTCTGACTCATTGTCTCACTGTCTTTGACAGTATTGTTGGCAGGCAGTTCTGTGGTCAGAAGAGCTGGTGGAGGAGAGACTTCCTCTGATTCTGGTTCTCTGCTGGACTCCTCACTCACATCACCGTCCAGAGGGGTCAGAGTAGGTGGAGGGGATGACACCACAGCAGAATCTGGTTCTGGGCTGGGTGTTGGCAGCAGTGCTGACTCATCGAAGCTGATTTTAGCAGGGGGTTCAGCACATAAGGTTACAAGAGCTGGTGGAGGAGTAATAACAGCTGAGCCTCTGACCTTGTGCATTGTCCTTGTTCACACCAGGCTCGTCATCCCCATCTT
>NW_018128058.1:284174-296998 GCF_001952655.1 Monopterus albus | reverse complement strand
TAACCCTCCAATTCAAACTCCCAGAGTTGCAGTCGAAGAATATAATATGTTTTTAATTGTGTATCACTGAATCGCCTAATTCCCACAACTGATACTGAAGACATGACCGCGCTGTCGTTAATGGCTTGTTTTAACATATTTATTATTTATAAATAGAATGAAACCAAACAATCAAACACTCAGAAAATATTTTACACTGAGTTTAGCCTTCTATTTTGCTTGTGATTCACTTCTGAGGGCAGACAAGCGACCTGACATCAGAAAAGTGAAATGGTCCAGCAGAGTGATACATTTATTACTGTGTGCGATATTTGAAGTTCACCATCTCATCTATTATCTTATTTGTTGTCTGTTCATACATAAATGGCAAATAAAACTCTTGAACCTTATAGCACGTCCAGTGGGACACACTCGTTTATTGGAGCACCTCTTCGAGATGCAGGCTGTATTTCTACCCACAGTAATGATTTTGCCTTGTCTGGCATTGGCAGAAACTCTGGTTACACTGTTTGTGTTTAATTGGATTGGGAACAATGACGTTGCTGCCATTTAACACAATTTCACAACAGAATTTAGCTTAATGCTGTCAGTGTTGATAAAATAGGGATCAGGATAGAAACAAGAGATGCTGAGAAATCACCCCCAATTCATCAAACCGTTCCAGTATGGAGTGCACTTCGGGACAGGGTCAGGGTTGGTTAGGATCAGTAAGAAGTACCCTGGTCATTTCGAGGTAGAGGGGATCATTTCTAAATGCTGTGAACATACGTGAGCATCACAGGGTTGCTTTTCATTTTTTGATGTGCACTGGGATCAGTGCTGCACGTGACCAGCTGCGTGGATTAGATCTATCAGCTGGTCCACGGGGCTCCCTTGAAGAAGAGGCCGCTAGCCTCAGTGGGATTTTCACAGTGATTCACTGTGGAGACTTTGAAATTGTAAATTGTTCTGGGTAGAAAGCAGTCAAGTGCACCACCAAACTATTTAAATCTAAAGCCAGTTAAGTGTTACATCTAGTTCAGCAATTTCTCATGAACCAGGCGACTTTTCTGTCTCTGGTTGTGGCCCCATAAAAATGAATGAACGAACATTTGGACACTGAGGACAGCTGGAATGTATATGAAGCGCTGCTACATCCCACAAGCAGAGCAAACAGATTGTTTACTACTTACCATCATATTGAAAATCCTTACCGACTGTTTTACTGTATGTTTATGCAAATTTACTAGGGCCACAACCACATATGAAGCACACAGGAAATTTAAATACAACCAACCAGAGAAGCTTTCAAAGCTTTATGTAATTAGGTAATGTGAAACCAGTGTGACTGTGTGAAAGGGGGTGCTCTTAATGATGGGCCTACTGAGCATTATCACCCGAATCTCCATCCCACCCTTGTTTTTGTGAAACTTTACAGAGAGTTTCAGCCCATTGTTTAGCTGCCTGGTCTTCAACTTTACTGCCAGTGTCCAAGAGTGGCACAGACCTCCATAACCTTGCCCAGAACTGTCAAGCGCACAAGCAACCAGGTATACACAAGCATTCAGTATCCTTATAGTTCATTCATTTGTCCTTATACTTCCATTTGTACTTAGTGAGGACAGGTTCCTGCTTGTGAACAGAACAAAAAGGACTGTGAATATTAGACTTCCATTCACCACTGGACCACAGACTTGACGTACAGAATACTAATGTTGCAAGTGTTTGCTAAACTCACAATATTGACTTAAAAGAAAATGATATTGCAGCTCATTTTATGTGAATGCTAGCTGGCTAGCTGTCCTTTATATTCACCTCATCGCCCTCAGTCGGTTGTCGGTTGTTTTATTCACTGGTTTGCTTCACTCTGTCTTTTTCCTGGTCTCTGCCTGCTGCTAGCCCTGGATGCCAGCTGCTGGTCTGTGGCTCATTCCACTCCCATGCTCTGAAATGTTTGCGCCTTCTCCAATCTTCTCATCTGCTACAGTTAAGATATTATTTAAGACTGCCATCCTCTGGATGTTATGTTGTGACTGAATAGCCTCTGACTTGCTGACTTCTTGTTCATTTGTTTATATATCTCCTACCTTAATGTGGAGATCTGTATTAGTCTAAAGGTTTGGATGTTGGTCTCCTGTTTGTTTGGTGTATGCTTGCTGCAGTCCAGTTCTTAGTTTCATTGTTCTCTAGGTTTTGTTTGTATCTGACCAGCACTCTGCTAGACTTTAGCTACCTCCACCAAGATTCAAAATTCAAAGATTCAAAGTGTTTGTCATGTGCACAGTAAGGAAACTGTTTCCCTGTACAGTGAAATTCTTACTTTGCTGTCCACAATGAATGCCAAACAATACAAAGTGAAATATAAAGTAGATAAATAGTACACAACATCTAAAGGCACTTAAAAACGGCAAGTGGAAACAAATATAATAAAAAAAATAAAGTATATAATAAAGATAGAATGTATGCTGTCAGAGCTGTATGTGCAATGGGGAGCAGTGAATGTGCAATTATGCATGTGCAAATGTGCATGTGTGTGCATGTGTAAACTTGGAATGTAAACAGTACAGGTGGAATTACATGAAGTAAGCCCTGATTGTATACTCCTGTCAGCTGTTTAGGAGCCTGATGGCAGTTGGAAAGAAAGAGTTTTTCAGTCTAGAAGTTATGTTTTTGTTAAGGAGGTTATGTTTTTGGTTCTGTGTGTGTGCGTGTGTGAGCGGCAGCCGGGCCTGCGGCTGTACTGTCCCTGCTGAGAACCGTTAGACTGGGAATTGTTTGGCTTGTTGGAGTCAGATCAGTACAGGCTGGTAGAGAAATTCCTGTATTTGAACTTCCTATTTGCAGCACACATTAAGACTCAACATGTAGCATGACTGCAATGTTTGGGCACTGAGCAACTTGTACCTAAAAATACCAGACTGTATGTGAAGCAGTTTGGAGAGGGATAAAGATAAGGAAAGGAGAGAGAAGAGGAGGAGCAGATGGTGTTTTTACATGCAGGACTGTGCACGCTTGTGTGTGTGTGTGTGTGTGTATGAGTGTGTGCGACCAACAATTCCTGAGGAGGGTCACTACCAGATCTCTGGATGCATTATTAAAAACTTGTCGCATTAACACCTGTCACATGGCTACAGCTAGAGAGTGGGTGCACTTTATGTAATGGATAATTAGAGAACAATTCAATACTATGATGAGACACAATCGGTCTGAGTAAGTAACAGGATTTATGTCAACATTAGCACAAACAGAACTTTAATAGGGAGCTTGGGCACCTTGCAGCAGAGGATGTTTCTTATATGGTTCTTCTCAGTATGTTTTCATGTATATGCAGCTATTATTGGTATTTTAAAATCATGACAGAGCATGATTATTGAAGCATGACAGCTCATTTTACTCAAAGCTGATTTGGATTTTTCATTGTGGTTTCTGGTTGATGCTATATGAATCAAAATTCATATGTTTTGCACTAGACATCTGAATGATCAACCTTTATTATAAATGAACTGTACATTTTGAGAGCACCTCCCTTGGCAGACTACCTGGGAGTTGTCCAGCTTCCTAAAAAAGTGCATATAATGTTCATTTACAGTAATAAAGCATATCTATCTTAAATACCTGGGAGTTGTCCAGCTTCTTAAAAAAGTGCATATAATGTTCATTTACAGTAATAAAGCATATCTATCTTAAATTTGGCCCAGTACTCAAACACCTTAATCAATTATACATGGAAGCTGCCAGGAGGCTCAGTGTGAACCTTTCCACTCCCACTTTAGCAGCTGGGTCTATCTGTGTGATTTGTCTGACAATATAAAAGAAATTGGGGCTCTGCATCATCAAGTTTCCTAAAGGTCACTTGATTAAACTTTTTCCACAGTTTATTCTGAAATAATACTTTTTGTTTTGGGCACCTTCAACAAGACTAGTAGTAAGTAGTGAGGCTGTAAAGGCGTACGGTTAGCTAAATGCTAATGTCAGCAGGCTGATGTCTGTATTTTCATGACAATCCAACATTTGTCAAGACGGCTCACTCAATAAAAGTCAATCTCATGGTGGAGAAGATGTCAGTGGATCACCAAAGTTGGAAGGAGTTATCCTCTGGTGACCATGAATGTTTGTACATTTCATGACAATCCACATATCAGTCTAGAACAAAGCCGTGAACCTGCCCTGCCATCCCCAGAGCCATGCTGCTGCTGTGGGGAATTAAACAGTCTGTCTGTTTCTATCATGAAACTATATTGTTGTCATATATCTGAATCAACTTTTACCTATTGATTTTACGAAGAATGTAGCAGACCCCAGTGTACATTTGTCACACCCTTTCTGCCATCATAAAGTAAGCAACTGCTGGTGTCATCCATGGAGCCAGGCCATTCCTTCCCTTCTCAGAAGCACCATGTGCTTCAGTGGAATAGCTATTTTACACAGAATCTGGGAAACGTTCCTGCAAACTTTGATTTAGTAGACACAAAGTTACTGCTGGTTGTCTGCGCAAAGATTTTACGAGCCTGTCTCTACAGAGAAGTGTAACAGTCACCTAATGAGATAAAGGTTAGCCCTAATAAAAGTTAAAGTATCTCCTTCTCTTCTTTATTTGCTGACAACAGTGTCTCCCCCAAAGAGGCTAAAAATATCAGATCTGCTCTTTTGCTGTGAAAATGAAAGCAAAATCTTTAAATCAAGAAATCAAGGGTATTACAGAACAAAGTATGAATAAGACAAAACAAACTGAAATGAAATAAGAAGAGAATAAAAGTTGACATCAAAGCTCCTGAGAAAAATAATCACAGGTGTTCATTGGTTCCATTTTCTGTTAAACTAATTCACTTCTGGTTACGTCTTGAGACAGTGGAGCACGGTGACTCTCAACAGCGAAGAAGTTTCAAAATTAAGTAACTTGTAACCTCAAAAGTAACAAACTCATGATGACACAGTAATTACAAGAGCAAAAACTGGACTCAAAGTAACATGCTAGCTGTGCTTGCACTTGTCATTATGTCTAAAAGTGTGGGTGGATGAGCCGTGTATGGTGCTCTATGGAATTCCTTGTTTTTGTTGTCACCACATCAGCTCTCAGATTTATTCAGTGAAACTGCAACTGCAAGAAACAGGGTTTTTCAGGGTATTTAAGTTAATATCTGTCAAATCAAGAATGCTGTTTCAGTGTTTCTGATTTGAAGCTTCAGCTATTCATTAATTCCATCTGGCTTAGAGCAGACACAAGCAACCAGCACCAGTCATTTGATACAATGGACTAATAAACCAGGCATGTCGTGCTATTTACATTTTCTGACATCACACTTTTGCTCTGCTGGGCAAAAATGAATTCATTTTTACAGCCCAAACAGACATTTTGAGAGCTCGCAGTATGCAGCTTTTTCTGTAATGTCACTGATAATGGATCCCAGTGGGCTCACTCATCCCCCAGCAGCTTACAAAGAACTCCTCTAAACAAGGCATATGGTGCGTGGTTGGTCATTTCTAGTGTTACAGGGCATGAATTAATGACTAAGGTATTGAAGAACCCACTAATGGCCAATCATCCATTGCAAGAGCTGTTTGCATTCAGGAGAATAAAATGTCCCAACCCTGCTGAGACTTAATAATGGTGTCAGTCTGGTCAAAATTTCAATGAAAGCTTTTTTCATATTTCTCAAAACTTTGCCCATTACAATTGTTAGTATATGAACTTTTGTTCCAATTGAGATTAAAACAAAAGTTTGAAATATACCTTATTGCTGATTTATGCAATATATTTCATTACTCAACCAAACGAACTCCATTGTTTTTAATCTACCTGACTATCCTGTTTCTATCAGTTAGGGTTAAGAGGCCAGCGTCTGTCACCTTTAGGGCAATCACCCATTTGGAAAGCCGGTACAGGTGAGCTACACACAGCAGAGATATTGTGCTGTGAGATGATTTTATGAGCATTACAGTAAATAGTGATTTGATCTACAGCAGCACAGGAATTTATGTTAGTGAGCAGGCTGCGCTTGTGAGCCATGATCGAGTCAGCATTTTATTTTCATGCTGTCAACCAGTAAAAGAAAATGAAAGAAAATATGGGAGTGAGAATCATGTATTAAATCATGTGTTTGGATATACTGAGACACAGTAAAAATGATCCTTGGTAGAACATAAAGTCACACAATCTGCTCTCCATGATTTCTGTTATGGTCCAGTGTGGCAGTGTTTGTGGGGGTGAGGGGACAAGCCATTGAGGGATCATGTCCATCATACCCTAGGATAAAAAACACACATCAGAGAATGTGCTCTTTTTCTATGTCCAGCAACTGTTAAACCATCTGTCACTCTGCTTTCAAAAAACATCCATTAAAATATCCATCTCCATGACAACAGTGCCTGTCAAAGTTATGTACATAAAGGGCACTCGACAATGTAAACCAGCTCTATTTCAAGCCATAAGGCTGTAACTCTTTGCCGCTAGCTAAATGGCCAGCAATTTCAAGGTTTGCGGCAAGGATGGGGATCAGGCTCTGTCGGACTTTCAAGCCCCCCCCCCACCTCTTTCCCCGAACCCTCGGGTAAAGGAGAAAACTATGTGATCACTCTCAGCCATGAATGATTCAGCAGCTCACACTGTTAGATTCCTGAATCTGCATGACTCGCAAACGACCCAGAGGAGAAATGAGGACTCCCTTCGGTCAGATTCTTCTGTCATTAAAATGTTTGCAAATGCCGCTATCCTGGGAGACAAACAGTATTTACTTCATTTTGGAGGGTTTATGGATGTAATGTCTAAACATCTTTCTTGTTATTGCCTGAAAACACACCCTTGACTTATTTGTAATGTTTCTCCTTTATCACTGTGAATAGGCTCTGTGCCACTCTTCTTCCAGGTAATGTAACCCCCCTCCGCAGCACACAGACAACAGCATGAACCTGTCAGTTCTCACAGCATTAGCCTGCACCTGAAAATGGAAGAGTATGGTATGAACGGCAACCAAGCACAAGCTGCAGAAACATTTCAGAAGAGCATCTCTGCACCGCTGCATGGAAGCGCCCCCCATGTGAGCCATTCAGCCATGAGTGCAGGTCATTATGGACACCGCTGTTTCTGTATCTCACAAGCCACATGGGTATGGCTTTGAAATCCTATTTTGTATTTCATCTCCTGATAATTTTCTGATCAGTTTCAAAATGTAATAATAATAATAAATGTACACTATCATTACTAATTACTTGCTGCTCATTGAAGTATTTACATTACCAAATTGATTATTTGTCCACAAACAATACGTTGATTTTTAAGAAGCAGTCTGCCTATCAGCCAACAGCTCGCTCAGCATTAGGCACAGTGAGTGCAGCCAGCTCTTCAAAAGCCTTGTACAAACGTGACTCCTGAATGTAGGCTTACCACTAGCTTGTGTTTATGCTTCTCATCTGCCTTCACATTTCCAGTGTAGATTTTTGTGGAAAGAGTTGCGCTCTTGCTGCACCGGTCTTGTATTGTTCCTGGCACATACAGTATGATGTGTGCTGACACATTTAAAACAGCAGCATGCAAGGTGGAAAGGTGAGCCTCAGCTTGAATCTGAGAGTTTAAGGCTGGATAAAAAGATAAGCAGCAGTAAGCTCTGCAGATAACAAGGGGAAAAGGAGTGTTTAAAGGTTTAGTGGAGCTTTATTTTTTTCGGGTGTGAAAGACAGCGCCTTTTTTAAAGAAGTATGCTTGGGAGTCTGAAAGAGGTTCTCTGCAACTTATTTCTTAAATATAAACCGTTCAGCCGTAGATGCCAGTTTTTAGCTGTCACTGCACTTCACAAATTGGCCTATCCATCTTACAAAACTAAGCAAATAAGAGTCAAAGCAGAAGCCACGCGGAGCTGAAACGACCATATTTCCTTTTCTTTCTTTACTTTTTTGTGGCAGCCTTATTTTGAAATTGCTCACAGCTGACTGGGAGAAAGCTACTGTAGAGCAGCTGGTTTCTGTGTGACCACTGAACAGCAGGCAGGTATGACTATGAATTGGGAAGATGCCTAAAACCAGCTTTCAAACACCTGCGAGAGGATTGTTTTGCACCAGTATGTAAAAAAAAAGAAAAAAAAAAAAAAAAAAAAGTTTGAGTGCCAGCTAAGCTTTCAAAGCATTTCCCAATTCGTTGGCAATATTACGTCTTTTATTTGTCTTTGTATCACTTTGTTGATTTCCTCCATCAGTGTCCCCCTTTTAGACTTCACAAACATTAATAGCTTACACTTCTGCTTGTATCCCTGCTGGCACACATGCATTTCATGTGTGTCGTTTATTGCATATACCTCTTTATCTTATGACACACTAATGGATGAGACCGCCTATTTCTGGGCTGCCTTTTAAGGAGCTGCATGCTGGACTAATCCTGCAGGATGGTGAAATAATGATAGCAGATATTATCTCCTCGTCGCTTGCCATAATTTCCATATAGTCGATGACACCCTGACAGGTGTTCTCAGCTTCCCCTGTACTGCTTCCAGCTGAGAGGATGAGCAGGTTTATTTTTTTAACGTAGTCTTGTTGCATTTTTGAGTGGCATCATTCAGCAAGTTTTTAGAGCTGCAACATTAGTTTTTTTACAGCAGATAAACTGAGATCAACCCTTTTCCATTCAGCAGCTCAAAATATAGAATGTAGTTGTCACAAACAAGGTGGTACCTATACATATGCAGACTGCATGCTCTTTCTGAAGCCTCACCACAATGACAAAGCAGGGCTATCACCAGCACCAAAGAGAGGGAATAAATGTGTGTGTGGAGGATGTGCTGCTCAAAATGGAAAATGAATCATTCAAATAGGAGGCGCTTAATTTAAGTGTTTCAAAGCTAATTCTCCTTTTGTTCTTAAGGAAGATGCAATTGTAACACTATCAAATGCAGTTGCTAGGAGACACCAGTCGTGGCCCACAGACAGGGAGCAGGCGAAGTAAGTGATGAGTGCTGGCAATGACTTCAGACCAGTATCAGCAGCACTGTAAAGAAGCAGCAGGATGATCGGAGAGATAAAGAGAAAGCATGTGGAAAAAAGGCTAGAAAAAACATGCAGTAACACAAAACAATAATGAGAATAATAAACAGATTTAAATACCCCAGTGGCTGTTTTAATGTGCCTTTGTGTTTTACATAAATAGTACACTACTGCTGGAATCTGAACTTCAGCAGCCAAGACAAGCATCTCCTCCCTTGGTGCACCACCTCCCAATAAATCCTTCACACACAGCAATCAAATAAGCATGAATTATTCAGTGTTGCCAAACAACTCACACATAATCATTTAATGAGTTTCTGCCGTATCTATTTGCTCTGATATAGGCTACTCGGGTGAAGACAACTTCCAGTCTATGAGAAAACTTGGCCAGTTTGTCTTTGAACATAAATGCATCATTTATCGGAGCTGGGATGCCATGATTTATCAGTTACACTGATTAATTTGTCTGGGTTTTTAATGAAAAATAAACAGATTAATGGATTTATAAGATTAGTGCACTCTCTAAACTGTAAACATTCAAGACAATTGGGTTTTCCAGAAGCATCTGTCTAAACATCATCAAACATCAACCAACTCATCTCATTATTCACAGAGGGATGGGTCCAGATTCTGGGAGAAAAACAGAAGACACACACCTACCTTTAATGTTATACAGTACATATTCTAATCAAACAAAAATAAGACAATTTTCTGTAGGAGTTTTTTTTTGCTGTTGGTCTAATGCAATACAGCAAGACAAACACAACAAGGAGGAGATGAGGATAGGAGGAGAAATTCACTGGTAAATATTCTTCTAATACAATATGAATGTATTGCATTCATAAAAGAGGCTCAGAGCATATTTTATCTGGATAATCCCACTGATAGCGATAGCCTCTTGAAGCACAGCATTAGCTGCTACATTTAGCAGGTAGTTTTCTTTTTCCATTTATGTTAATAGGCCAGCCCTAATGACCTAATGCTTCCTGCCTGAATACACCGAGAGCCACATGATGTCAATGTGGTTTTAAAGAGAAAAAACAAACTATAGAAACTCATTGTTTTTTAAATCAGGAGATTACATGTAAACATGTGATTTAGAATTGAGCTTGTCGTGATCAGTCAGCTGCTGTTTCTTTCATGGTATGATGGTGTTTTCTCTGTTTATTTTGTTGTATTTAGCAGGAACTGTTGCCAACCACCAGCTGTTATGCAGTGGCTAATGGCTTAGCACTTATGTTGTATATAATGTTTCATTAATATTTTTTTTAATGGTGCTGTTATTTTATTTTGCGATTAGGGGACACTAGCATCTTCCACCAACAACAAATGAAAATTTGCCATTTAAGTTAACTGACTCGTACATTTTTTTGACAAATAAAAGAAGGAACCACTGCAGTATGTACAGTAGATACTGTGTGTAAAGTAACTGTGCCATTCATCCATGCAGCCATACCAAAAGCCTCAACTGCAATATCAAGCAGTGGTGGAATGTACATAAGTACATTTGCTTGAGTACTGTACTTAAGTAAAATGTGGAGACATCTGTAATTCACTTGATTATTTTCACTTTCTGTTACTTCATACTTTCACTTCACTACAGAGGCAAATGTTGCACTTTTTACTCCACTACATGTATTTGATAATTAATTCAAACTTCTTAGAATCAGATCAACTACACAAAATACAGCATAATCATCTGACTTTATTGATCCCTGGTGGAAAAAACAAACAAACATAAACAGTGCTTCAAATTATGAATATATAAGGTAGTTAAAATTAGCTCCACCTTTACCAGCTGCAACATTAAAGTGATGAACACAATACTGTGTTAATAAATTACAATCCAATAATCTGATATACTTGAATGTAAAATGTGCCATTCTGCATAATTAGTACTTTTACTTTTGGTACTTTAAATACATTTTGATGCCAATACTTTTGAACTTTTACTTAAATAACATTTTGGAAACAGGACTGTTACTTGAAACAGAGTAGCTTTAAACTGTGGTATTGTTACTTTTATTTAAGAAAACAATAAGTACTTCTTCCACCACTGTCCATGTTACTTCATGGACAAATGACAGTAAGTGAAATAGATGTCATCTTTTTAAAGCCATTATAAAACACAATATAGTAAAAAAAGTGCCCTCCTCTAGAAATGTGGGTATGAGAGAAAAAATATGGGAATTGTTAATATCCCAGGCTTTGTCGTGACTCTGACATTTACAATCCTTAAGTATCAATTACACACTAGCCGAGTTGGTTAAGTGTATCTTTTGTAGTTCACTGACATCACATTAGCGCCTCTGAATTTCAACACGTTTTACAGTCCTACACTGGTTACTTCTGGGGAGGTTGTGTAATATAGAAGTTGTGTCACATGCTGCACAGCTGAAGAAGCTGTTTGTGGCAGATCCTCAGGTCTTGCACAAAATCGTTTCTACTCCACCTGCACAACAATGTCTAAGTCAAAGTCAAAGTGTTTATTTGTCATATGCACAGTTAGGAAACGTGTTTCCCTGTACAATGAAATTCTTACTTTGCCGTCCACATGAATGCCACAAAATACAAATGAAATATAAAGTAGATAAATAAGTAACACAAAATCTAAGGCACTTTAAGCATCAAATGCAGCAATATAATAAAAATATATGAGAATAAAATAAGAGAATGTATGCTGCATGGGAGCAGCATGTGCAGCAGTCAATGTGCAATTACAGTATGCATGTGCAAACTGAGAAAGTAAACAGTTCATTCATTTTCTACCGCTAAATCCCTGAACAGGTTCCAATCTATCTATACCATTGTTATTGTGATGGGATGAACGGTATTTGTGTAATTTTGCAGATTCCAGAGAGAGTGCCGTCTCACTGTTCCCTCACTGTGGGTGCGCTCACAGCAGAGAACTCAGTCTGCTGACTATTTTTTACAAGTTAATCCTTTTATTGAAATACAATGGACTTTTCTGAACAAGTCTGGCAAAAGGATTATATCAGAACCGAACTGTTGCGAGGTTGCTCACTGCTGCTCACAGTGAAGAGATTTTTTCGAAAGGACTTTGTTGAGCAGGACTTTTTGAATACGATGACAACACGGCTGTTCTTCCAAACACAGAGAACTTGCTCTGCTAGACAGCAGCTTAATGTCTTTTTTCCAAACACGTTGGACTTTCAAAGAACTTGCTCTGCTAGACAGGAGCTTAATGCCTTTTTTTCCCAAACACGTTGGACTTTCAGAGAACTTGCTCTGCTATACAGCAGCTTAATGCCTTTTTTTCCAAACACATTGGAATTTTGTAATCAAGCGTGAACGAAGAAGGATTATATCACAAGATGTTCTCAGTGATGCAGCTGTATATGTTGTAAAGGATCCTAGGTGACATGCCAAACCTCCTCAGCCTCCTCAGGAAGTACAGCTGCCGTTGGGCCTTCTTGACCAGCTCTGTGGTGTTATGTGTCCAAGTGAGGTCCTTACTGATGTGGACGCCCAGGTATTTGAAGCTGCTCACCCTCTCCACTTCGAGCCCCTGGATGAACAGTGGCCAATGTGATCTCCTCTCCTTCCTCATGTCCAATATCATCTCCTTTGTCTTGTCCGTGTTGAGGCTGAGATTATTGTCCTTGCAGCATGACACCAGACCAGCCACCTCCCTCCTGTAGGCTGCTTCATCCCCGCAGTGATGCGACCTATCACTGCGGCGTTGTCTGCGAACTTCAGGATGATGTTGTCTTTGTGGGAGGCGACACAGTCGTGGGTGAACAGGGTGTAGAGGATGGGAGTGAGGACATATCCCTGTGGGGTGCCAGTGTTTGTAACAATGCTGGCTGAAGTCCTATTGCCAATCCTGACAGTCTGAGGCCTGCCAGTCAGAACGT
>NW_018128058.1:232876-284144 GCF_001952655.1 Monopterus albus | reverse complement strand
GGATGCAGACGTAGTGTGGACAGTTTGTGGGGTACAACTTTGTTGAAGGTGGAGCTATAGACAATGAAGAGTATCCTGATGGAGGAGTCTCCATTTTCCAGGTGAGAAAGGGAATAGTGGAGTGCAGCCATGATGGCGTCTGAGGTGGCCCTGTTGGGCCGGTAGGCATACTGCAGGGGGTCCAGGCTGCCCGGTATACTGCTCTGAATGTGAACCAGCACCACTCTCTCAAAGCACTTCATAATAATTGGGGTGAGTGCCACTGGCCTGTAGTTGTTCAGGCAGGTGACTGGGCTCTTATTGGGAAGGGGGCAATGGTTGTGGTCTTAAAGCAGGTGGGGACGATGCTCTGGCTGAGGGAGAGGTTGAAGATGGTGGTGAGAACATCAGCCAGCTCACTGGCACATGCCCTGAGAGCCCTCCCAGGGATGTTGTCCGGTCCTGCCACTTTGTGGGGGTTGATTTTCCTCAGGACCATGCGTACCTGGCCTGGTGAGACAGTTAGTGGAAGGGAGGTGGAGAGTTGTTGGACTCTGTGTGTGTGTGCCTCCTCTCCGTGTTGTGACTGGAGGTCTCAAAGCAGGTGTAGAAGGTGTTCAGGTCATCCGGCAGACTGTCTGTGGACAACAAGAGCTTGAAAACCTACAGAAAAGGTTTTAGCAAGTATAACAATTTAATATAACATGAGCAGAGGGACGAGGGGGCGGGGGGCTACAGTTTTGACAACAGCAGCAGCTGGAGAATATGGCTGATTATTAAATGGAAGTGTCAGAGATGCCAAACACAGTTCTGGCTCACAGCTTCCCTATCCTCCACTGACTCACGTCAATGCAGACAAGAATAGAGGGAGGGAGTCAGCCGTTATGTAACTCCTTTTTTCATGTAGTTGGTTTACTATCAGGATGAACAAACAAGGTAGACATAACATAGTATAAATAATGTGTGGTGTTAGTGTTACAGTGCAATGAACATGCTGTGGACAGTGGAAGGCAATCTAATGCCACCACAACCTCAGTTTCACCCTTCTGTTGAACTGGCATCCAGTATTCTCACACAGCTTCATCAAAAACTCAATAGGGTAAGTTTCACAGAGGCTGCAACTGCATTGCAAGGCTGTTGTGCTCATTTACTTTATACTGTAGATATTCGAGTTATCATGTCACCAGACTGGGTTACATAACACTACTTATACAAGCCTGATTTTTCATAAACAAAAGTCTACCTTTTCCCTGCCACAGGTTGATAGCAAGGTTCAAATCAAGTCTTTTGGCATCAGTGTAAAGCCCCAGTCAATCTAAAAATTGCTAAAATTTGGCTCCTTCCCTCCAGTCAGGCAATGCAACCTATACAGATATCATGATGCTAACACTGCAATCTGATTGGCTGTTCAGTAAGACAGCTTGCTGCTTGCACAGCTGCTCATGAGTCCACTGTTAAGGGCGCGCTGTTTAAAAACTGGGAGCTAAATGAACAACTCCTTGACAACAAAGACTCCTCATTCACTTTGAAGATTAGTTCACCACAATTTGCTCATCCATGACCAACACATCACTACAGCTGTTGCTGCAGAGCTAACCCCTAACAAACTACTCAGCCATGAACATGCTCCTCTGTCTAATTCTTTATTGTGTCATTTAGTCCACACTGATTTCTCAGGATTCAAAAAAGCACTCATCAGTTATGAAATGCCATAACAGGGGAGCAGCTAAAAGTGATCCTTTTATGTCTTTTAATGTCTCATCTTGAAAAGTTGGAGCCTCAGGTCTGATTGTTCCTTATATACAGCACAGAAGACAGTGGGGACATTTTTGAGTAGCCTACGCATGCTACTGTGCAGAGCTGCAGTAAGACGGTCATCATTGCCAGGCTATACAGCAGGACTTTATGAAGGCTGGTGCAAGTAGTGGGGGAGGGAGCAGGGGAGGGAGTCTTGGCTCTGTAGACAACAGAATGAGCTTAAGGAGGATAAACATCATTATTTGTTAATTGCCTAATATGATAGCTAGGGCATTATACTGCTGTAATTAACAGTGTAGTCAAGGTCATTAAACTGCAATTGTAAAAATATTAAAAATGCAGAAGATAGAATTGCATCATGAATAATTATGTGCAGGTTGCATGACAGAGCAGATGACACTGTGGATGTTGGCTGTTTTTGATCATTAAATTCTTTGTCCACTGAAATTTCTTCATTTATATGATTTACTGATATTTCAATGTTACCTTTCCTTCTCAGATGTCCGTATGTTTGTGTAAATAACTGTAATATCTGAAGGTGATCTAGAACATCCTTGTGTCACCTAAGGGTGCTGGTGGTGGAGCTAGGAATTTGAATGACTTCGCAGCACTCACATACTATACTGTAACTACTGCTGTTTATTGAGAGGTGGGCTGTGGCTGGCATAGTTGAGCGTCTCAATAATTAACCTTTCAGAATAACTCAAAATTTGTGGTTTCATATTTAGAAGGCTGGTCAAGGTCACTGTGGACACAGACCACTGTGCAACAGACTAAGATTTATGGAAGTTAGTACATCTTGATGTAAATTGCTCAGGGGACACGTGCATGAACAAAGGTCAACAAAACCATTACATGCTTATGGTATGTTATTAATCATTTTAATTTAATGCAGTCATTGATTTAGTGGAGACTACATGGTTATGTAAACTAGGCTTGACAACTAGCCAAAGAGAACCAGGAGGCAGTACAGTCATTTTGAAGAAATAGAAAACCACAGTATAAAATACCGGCGCAAGCGGCATCGTAAGTCTCCGCGCAGTTTAATATAGTTTACCCTGAGTGTTACACATGACTTTAGGTTCATAAACTCTAAACACTGTATAGCCTTGGTAACATGGATGTTGCCTGTCATGTGTAAATATTATGGCTTGAGGTTGAGCTATCCAAAATGAGAGTTGAGATACGACTACAATACAAGTGAAGTTTTCTATTTATTTTCCTCCTGGGTCATTATTAGGTAGAAATCATTCTGTGGACCATGGCAGCCAGCCACGTGGATGTCTGCCTCACTGAAAGGTTGTACAACACAATGGATAGACTGACTGAAGCTGAACTTTTTCTCTGCTTCTTTACTGCATCACAATTTAGGACCTGACAGTGCTGCTTCAGTGATGCAGCTACACAAACTAACCCTGAGGGGCTATCTGTAACCTGCTGTCCTTGAGAGATAAAAACAAACTTCATCAGCCAGTCAGTCAGGTATCCCACCAAGTAACGTATTTGATTAACCAGTAATTGCTTCTGTAGAATGAAATGTAGTTAAATATTTTAGAGTGGCTTTATTTAGCATTTAATTAACATACAGTAGTAGCAGAACACACGCCACCTGCCTGTGTGATGATGTGTCATTAAACCTGAGCCCTACTGATTTATGACTCTAACTTTTTTGATGGGTCTCCATTTCCCTCAACATCTTAAAGCTCTAGCTCATTAATTTTTGTTATCTTTTATCCTATTGGTGTCAAATAAAGTAATAAAAATAGATAGGAAGTCATGATAGTTTCAACAAAGCAGTTTTATAATGACTGAAGAAATGCTGGTGACAAAGAAGAAAGTTCTCAATTAATATCCTGTCCCAGGAAATTTTATTTTTCAGTTTGATCAATGATTTTTTTTTAAAGAATAAGCTTGTAATTTTCATTTAATGTCATTTTTGACACCTTATGCATTTTTATTAATACCTTATGTAATATCAAACTGTTCTGATATGTGGAAATAACAGGTGTAGGTGTGGAAACTGAGAACACTTCTCTCCCTAGTGAGGCTACTGCCTGTGAGAAATTCAACAAAACTTATTTTCTCATAGCAGACGCTCACATTTGTCAAACCTGCAAGACTTTCCATAAGGTCAACGAGAATGCATCCTATATCGACTTAACTTCCAATTCAGACAAACTGTGTTGAGAACGTTTTAGCTAAAGCAAGGAGCCTTTTCATTCTTTATATCTGAAGGATGATGTTGAAGCTACACTGTGACAGCTGATAAGAGGAAGGACACGGGATGCTTTATCAGTATTTACAAAGAGAAGTACATACTGTGTTTGGAGATGAACATAAAGATGCATTTTTCACTGGCCCACTGAATTCTCACAGGCGTCTGCTTGCTGTGGAGAGGTATTCAGTGGGAGCAGCAGTGAAGTGATGGATGCCAAGACCAGCAGTGAAGATAAAAAGCATACAAAAAGATGTAGGTGAGAAAAAGCAGGTGAGTCAGGAGAGGGAAAGCAATGATGATGCCATTTTAGCCAAGAAACTAAGATAAGGCAATGTGTGCATATCAGTGGAAACACATTTAACAGTGAAAAATAACCCAGATGAGTGCTGTCCTTTGGCTGCGGATGAGAGCATCAGCACTTTTCTTCTTGCAATACAATTTACATTCCCTAATATATGTGCATGGCAATCATCTCAAACCCACTCAGAAAGATCCTGACAACTGAGACAAATATAAAGAGAAAGGAACATGATTACAGCAAAGCAGAAACCAAAGTAGTGTAAAAACACAGCCAAACATACCAAAACATAACATCCTTTGCTAATAATGCACAAAGTATATGAACCACTTTGATCAATCAGAAGATGCATCATCTCTTCAAGGAAGATCAAAATCAGACATAGTGTAGCAGCGAGGGGCCTTTAAGATTAAAATTAGCATCTCAATCAGGCCAATCAGCAATTTTTTAAACACATCCAGATGCAGATGTGTCAGATGAGACATATTCTCCTGATTCACTGGCAGTTATAATGCTTATACTATAGATGCAGTATAGCCAATTGTTTTTTATTGTAATTCAGCAGCATTGCACATCATTTTCTACTACATGAAATGTATGAAAATACATTATTTTACATTACTGAATATTACATAGGTTTGTTTATAATTTTCACATTTTTTGAGACAAGATCAACACAGTTAAAGTTGGTGCAACAAAACAGCAGCACAAGGCGTCAGCAGGAGTTCAACAATCTAAATCCACTAATCACCCAACCCCCACTTTTTATTTAAGCATGTGGTGAATGACTGTTGGTAATAGTTTTAGAGAGGGTACAAACTTTGCTTAAAAAAAGACAAATCACAACAAAATGACTTCATCATCCAGCTGAGTCACTGTTATGTTTCGGTCTGTGAACAGTGCCTCCACAGAGGCATCTCTGACACTTCCATTTAATAATCAGCCATGAGAAGTTGTTCTAACACTAAGAAGCACAGAGGCAAGATGTCTTTGGTCACCATTTCTTTAGCAGCTGTTGATGGACATGACATCCTGGTGCAATTTATGAGCATTATAATGTATTGAAGAGCGCGTTTGTCTTTACAGTTAACTTTTCTGTTGGACAGACCAAAGATTTCTAAACAAAGCAGGTGGTTAGTATGACTCTTATGTGACTATGACTAAGCATCCCAGTTCTGCCAACACAGTGATATTAGTCCACGGTCAGATACTAATGCACAGCTGCCAACTTCCAACTGTTTTCTATCAATAGCCACAGGACTGACTAATAAAACATTTCAAAATAGAGAATGGGCCATTTCTAAGGACACAGACTAGCTCACATCATTAATAGCATTTTAGACCCAGAAACACTGCCGTAAGTTTTCAGAGAGGAAAAAAAGCATTATGTCAGCAGCAGAAAAACAAGACGAGAGGGTGACCTAACCCAGTCTCCCGTAATAGCACAAAAACAAGAAAACAACCATGCTTTCAGACTTAAACCTCCCAACATTTTGTACAATTGAAGAGCTGACAGAAAACTGGGGATGTGTGCTTAGAGAATTGGACTGCATCCTCAAAAGCCCTTTCAACCTCTCCGCTTGCACAACCGGAGATTTAAAGAAAACAAAACAGAGCCCAGGGCATTGCAGAGAAATGCCTCTGTATTGATACGAAGTGGAGACGAGAATGGCAAACCAGAGAAATATAAAACAGCCGTTCCATTTGTCATTGATCTCAGGGACACATAGTATTCTGAGTGAAGCACTGTTCATTCCTCGGGGGTGTGAAGAAGGAACAATGATGTAGCCACTGGGGTGCAGTGGAAGAGGCTGCTGATTGCTGTTCTACAGACATAACCAAATTAGTGGATAAAATTACAAAGGTGACATGGGAGGTTTAATGAATACTGCAGCTATTTGAGATCTTTGTTTGGTGAAGACTGCAGAACCCAGTGTTTTCTGTAATGCTGTAATGTTGTGTTGTGTTAGCGGTGTGGAAATCAAGAGTTAACTCCAAAGGACTGAAACAGTTAGTGTGTAAAAGGAGTCACACATGGCCCATTCACACTTGTGTTGTTAACAGTCTGTACAGCGCTAAAAAACATTCAAAGCTCAGATGAATGCAGTTGTACAGGATATGTTCCAGTAGCGTCTAGGAAATAGCAGAGGGTGGGGATAATTAAAATGCAAGAGGCAGGGGATAAAACGGCATATTCCGTCAAAGACCACAGATATTCTAATTCAAAGGAGGAACAGATGGCCTAAAAAATAAATAAATAAATCATGTTTTCACAACCTTTTAAAATATTTTCTGGAATAAATACAATGTGTATAGGAGGACAGTGGAAAAGGAAAATAGTAAATTGACAGTAAGATAAAAAAGATACACAGTATTTGATGATAGAAAGCATTAAAGGTTACAGCCTTTCACCTCCAATCAAGGGGCCAGCACATTTTCATTCCCATCACCTCTGCCCTCTCCATATTTAGTCAGGACTGCACCTTTTATTCATTGCCTATTAGTGCCTAAACAAACTGTCCTGGTTAGAACTATGATTTCACAACAGTGTGGTAGCATCCTGGACAAAGTAGGCCAAGCTCAAACATTTTCCATGGCCTCAGTGTGGATCCAGGGGATGGACCCAACACAAAACCTTCATCAGGGAGCTCCCTGGTTCTTGTTACTTCTAGTGTCAGTTGTGGTCTGATGTTAAAGCACCAGGAGGTTAATCTTGGGAAGACTGAAGAAAAGGGGTAAGATAGTGTGATGAGAACAGTGAGAATCCACAGTTTGCCACAGCTAACCCAAAAGTAATAAGTATGCGCACTTGCATGTTGCCACCTTTTGCTGTCATGTAATTGTTGCTTTTAATTTGCATTTTAATGTTTTATTTATCTGTGTACACTGTGCACTTTGAATTTCCTTTGCGTATGTAAATGTGCAATACAAATAAACTTGCCTTGCTCTGGCTTCTGACTGTACTGTACAAATTATCCAAACATCAGGTGTACAATCCGTCATAAATATGTGCTTTATGTTTGGAGTCACTCAGGTTTGTACCAACAAGCCAGTGAATTTAATTATGCCTTATTAAGTGCTAACTTCATTAACTTTCATGAATATTTTATCACCATTTGCATTAGCGAACACTTGAGAGAGCCAAGTAATTTCAAAGAGCTGGCTGTAAGAGAAGCTAATGCCACGTCGGCACCAAAAGCATAGTGTGTGCACACGTAGCATCTCAGGTGAATCTGGAGCTACAGTAGGCATGCATTTGTGTCTGTACCAGGTGTGTGCTCACTCATGCACTAGAAGTACTTTGCCTATGAAGAGTACAAAGAGGAGGGACACCTTAGTCGGGTTCAGTTGCACAAATACAGTGTGTTAATTATACAACCCCTCTGCACAAACACACAACTACTAAGCAAGATAATTCTTTTGCTTCATTCAAACTCTCAGGATATTTTGTTTTTATATATATCCATTGAGCTTCCCTTTGCACGATGCTTTTATCACTGTCCTCTCCCTTTCTCGGTGGTATAACTACTGTACCTCAGTAAACATAAAACACAATGAACTGACTTCATGAGCTGTGACATTACAGTTTTTAGTTACAGTAATGGAGACTTATCCCAGTGTTGCTTTTATGCTCAAATTTTCCAATTTTTTTATTGTCTGTTACTGTAAACGAACCCACAAGGTGGGTATGGCACATATTTAGTTGTGCTATATGTGATTATGCCTTTCACTGGGATTTAAAAAAAATAAATAAATTTGCATGTGGGTGTAAAACATGATAGGTGACTTTTTATCAGTGCCCATTTTCCTGAGGGTAACCATGCATGATTAGCTGATGGGTTCTGAGATTGGTGTCAGAATAAATCCATCTAAATTTAACTCCAAAAGAGCTGTTTGAAATATCAGTGCGCCCTGTGCTTGCATCATTATGGGTAATTTATTGTTTGCATCAAACCTGACAACAAGGACATTAGATTTGATCTTAACAAACACTGTAAGGGAAAAACAAATCTTTCCATACATTAGCTACAGGAGAGCAGAGAATTTCCTGATGATGTAAAGATACCTATGCTTTGAACATTCACACTGACACTTGTGAGGAATCCTAACTGTTGGCAGTATAATAAATTTAAGGAAATTTTGATTTAAAGGTTCAAACAAGGTCAGTTCATTCCAAACAAAGAGCTCCTTAATTTGTCCCTTAGTGAAGATCCATACAATATTTTGTGAAATTGCAGATTAACTTGTGTTATTATGAGAATTCTATTTTAGTAGGTGATGTCCCCTTTTTAACCACAACACTAAACCTGCTCCATCTGTACTGTGCCCTGTGCCACATTGAGGTAGCGCCCATGTAATTTAATTGCTGAGCAATTCAGATAGAACTGAAACCAAAAAACTAGAGATTTATTGAATGAAACACCATGAGCATGGACAGATAGGAGACAGTGGGTCCCTGGGCATAAAAGTAAAAGCCCCCACCCTTTGTACAGAGGAGACCAGAGGCTCTGACCAGAGGTAACCATGTCATTTGTGATTGTCTTACATGTTTTTGTGTCTCTCTCTGTGGCCATTTTGCATCCCTTATTTTGCATCTCTGTGGACATTTTTGCTTCTTTGTAGTCATTTTGCCACCGTGGTTGATTTGGACAAGAAAATCATAATTTGATTCTCCATTGTTTTCATTATTCTAGAATTATAAAAAAAATGTTTTCATACACAGAACAGGCCATAAACAACATTAATCACCAACTGAAAACTTGTGCCTTAATGGCAGCTGTTGCAATGAGACCGTATGTGCAAGTGGCTTCCCACCAACCCTTCCTATACATGCATGCTGCTGAAAAGAAACAACAAACCCCTGTCCCAAACTTTATTTTAGTAAAACAGACCAAAGTTAGACTCCCAACTGCTGTTGTACAGAGTCAAATGGAAGCATAATCATGTGCCATAATATTGTGTTAAACCGTTAAATTACAGCGATGTAAAATATTTGCAAACTGGTGTCAAACATGAGGCAGAACAACACATAGCATCTAATTTAATAACATATTCTCATTTAGCTCCTTATAAAAATTCATTGAGATATGCTGAGGCAATGTTTCACTGTAGGCCTCAGAGAGAAAAGCTGGTAACTGAAAAAATAAATTATAAACATTGACTGTGATCCATTTTCCCCTCAAGCACTGTGAGGATAAATTTGAGTTAAAGTATTTAAATCATCTGCTTTACTCTTCTTATTCCCTACCACAGAAGCTATGAAGGTTCGGCTGCTGGGGATTCAATCATAGTTGCTTGATATGCACGCATGTGTTTCCTTGATTTTTTTTTTTTTAAACTGTCCTTCATGCTGAGTTACTGCAACACAATGAGGCCATCATGGTAAATGTTGAAATGCATTAATGTGATATTATCCGCCCTCATGACTGACGGTGACCCGCGGGGAAATGGTGGCCTGATATGAAAATATTGCCCAGAGCTGAATGTTCCCAAGTAATTGAATCACGTCTTACATCGTGTACTCTGCTGTAGTATGCTGTGTGAAAATTTGTTTAATGGTTTGGAGCAATGCTAATATATTTAGAACATTGGGTATGAGAAGGCTGGTGACCCATAGGATGCTGTTGTTGGAGGAGGTGAGGTCCTCAGAAAATGTGATGGTCCCAGACTGGTAACAGTGGTTAAACAGCAATTACTAAATGTCATTTCTGAGAATGTGCATATAGAATATAAATGTAAGTGAGAAATAAAACAAGAAATGGAAATGCATTTTATAGTGTTATTTATGACAGAATAACAGCAAACATGACGAACTGATAGCTTTGAATGACAAATGAAAATTTGAGAGGGTCCAAGTGGAACTTTGCCATTTAACGCAAAAGCTGTTTGAGTATTTTATTCCAAAAATATCTGTAGACATCTGTGATATAACTATGCATTGATTTTTACATGGCTTGTCTGCGTAGTACATGACTGTACATGTTCTGTACATGTGGTGTGGTTTGTGTATGGTTTTCTGCATTACTTTCTACATTTTATCAATCAGGGAATTGCCCTCATACTTCTGCAGCTAAACTACTTAATGAAGGATGGTAAAACACAAATATGCAACTGGAATGCAAACTTTAAAGCTACTCTAATTTCTTTTCAGCCTCTAGTGACACTGAACAGACCACACCATAAACCACTCCTAATCACTCTTTGCTCCACTGATCATGTACTGTTTCCTACAGTTGCCTGATTGCAACAAATTTTACGAAATGCAGCCTCCAGTCTAAAGCTAGTATTAGCTCACTAAGGTAATCCAGAAGAATGCTAATTGCTAAATTAAAATCATATTAATTTGATACAAAGGTAAAATCATGACCATGCTAGGTCGCTAATGTTACCAAAACAAAACAAACACGTTAGCGTTAGATGCTAACACATCCAGAAGGACAACGCCACATCTGAATCAAATATGAGTCATTTGGTTGCTTTTAAACCTCTCCATTCCAAAAAGCCAAACTGGTGTCAAGCCTAAATTTGCACGCTGTGTGCAAAAGAATGTGACCTCTTTAGTCTGGCAGCCACTGTTACTGACTTTATCTGACCACAGGTCCTTCATGGCTGGGTGTTCACAGTGCCAGCTTGCGGTTTAAAAAACGCTTCTTATAACCTTGGCTAGGTGGCAGGCACAATTTGCAGACTGCATTTTGAAAACGCAGACTACAAAACTGCTTTAGGCTGCAGAGTGCTGTTGGGGGGGGGGCTAGTATAGCTGAGAGACACCACGTCCTGTCCCATTTTGTGTGTAAAATCTTAGTTAATGCATCTTTAAGTGACTTGAACAGCTACTGCACACACTTTTCTTCAGTGCCAGAAATAATAAAACTGGATTTTTGCATTTCTCTGCTAGAATCTACATGCCATTCACAATAATGATACATATTTTAGTGTAATGTGTTTGGGTGGGTGCCCTGCATTTTGCATAAGAAACAGTAATCTGTGGAAGTGATGGACCTGAAAAGTGAGGACCAAAGGAATGTTAATCAGACAGAAAACAGGCTGCTGTTTAGCTTTTTATAACCCAGCAGAGCTATTGATTTAAAAACTCCAGACCTCACTCATAATTACTCCTTGCAATCTTATCGCCACAAACTACAAAGGAGAATAAGGGAGGAACATGGGGAAAGAAGAATGGCTCCAGCAGGCTTAATTCTCATCAGTCAACTCTACAGTCCACTAGGATTCAAACAACTTGGGACTTCATTTTCTTCAATACTGAAAGTTGCTGATCATGCAGGGAGGGGTGGGAAAAATGCACCACAGGTCATAAATTGACCAGCTTTAATAGTAAAGACCCACTGGAAGCAAACAGGTCAGGCAAAACCATTGTAAACATCTAGCTGCCTGGCTCAGTGCACATTTTCTTGTCAGTTTCTTGACTCTCAACTGATGGCTCTAACCATCAGGTGCAGGTTTCAGTGTCTTGCCCAAGGACACTTTGACATGTGGACTGCAGGCACTGAGATTTGAATCTTCAACCTTCTGGTTGGAAGACGACTGCTCTACCCACCGCACTGTCGCCTACCCTTTGTTCCCGAGTTACTGTGCTGATGTAGATCACACTACAGTTAAAACAGACTGGAATTCAGGCAGCTACCTTATATTTGCAAGCGTTTGAGAAAGGTTTTGGTTTAATGCATTTTCATTTGGTGTTTATTGTGAAAGCCACTAAAAAGGTGGATCAAACCTGAGCAGGTATAGTCACAGTGTCCCATAAAGTACCTTTGACAGATACATTTAAATGAGACTACAATCCATTTTTAATTGCTGTGTAGGATAATGCTCTGGAAGGAGAGGTATACAAGCAAGCATAGAGACATATAATTGCAGATGGGACCACACTGCCAAAGGCTCTGCTGAGAAGCTAATAGTCTCTGTGGATCACAACAACTTTCCTTTCTAACTTGTTAAATGAGACCTGAGAGGTATGATGTGTGGGTGTACAAAAGAAAGTGAGAGTTACACACATTCAAATTAGATGAGACTGACTGTTGACTTCTTTTGTTAAGCAAGACCTAGCTCCATAAAGTGATTGCTTTTATTTGCTTTTTATGGTTTGGCAGGAGGAAAAAAAAAAAACTAAATAAAACACCAAAGACGAAAAGTGTGAAACGTGTAGAAAAATGATATTTGGAAATGTGTTACTGGAATGAAATATATACATTTTTTTTAAGAACTATGGAGCAAGATGAGCTTTCACACCTTAGCACCTCATCTCACAGAGGGACACTCATCCTCTAGCTGGACAAAATACGCTAAATTTCATTACTATAAATTTCTTTTAACAAAATCTGGGGCAGCGCTGATGTGTTTTACAAGAATGCAACAATCAAAGTTTTATTTGTGAAAAGAAGATATTAGTCATATTAGTTATTGAATGAGGGTTTCCCTTTTTAAGTCAATTGATTCCTGCAGGAGGCAGAGGACACCTTAATAACACTGATGGAAAAACTGGAAATAAAGTGAAATTACTTAACAGCCTCCCTGGGTTGACTTCAAATTGAAGGCAGTGTAATCTAGCACACTGTGAGAAATAACATCCTGCTCAGTGACTCAGCTGCAGGATAAAATATTAAGGGTGGAGGATATGTGCACTGGAATGCTGTTTTATAAAGCACATAAACTAAATCAATAAATGTAGATGGTTTATAATTGGTGTCACTTTTTATTTCCTTTCACAAAGAGAGGGTATTTTCGAAAAAGCTATTTAAGTTGGCATTTGATCAAGGGCTGAAAGGCTCAATTCAAATTGGATGATTTACAGTAAACAAACACGGGCACACACACAACTAGAGCTACACAGCATGCAAACAGACCCAGCATGCAAACAGACAAAACAACGACCCTGTTGCCCTTTGTTGACACGGTTACAAAATACACTGGTGTATGGTTGACCAGAAGGTCCCAAATACCAACGAGTTAGTTGAAAACAGTTTTATAGCGCTTGGGAACAAAGAGAAGCCACAGATGATTTAAATGATAAAAGTATTTCTATAAAGGGCATTGTTTTTGTACTTTTACCACTTGGACAGCATATAAAATAGCTTTACTTCACTTCAGTAAAACTTTACAGAGATTAAAGTTTATCAGGCAACATCCTGCAGAGGAACCACAGGAGTTACAGTAGCCGTTCCTTAAACTTGTGTGTATTCTGATAATAGATCAGCTACTCTTAACTCCAAATAGCTGCATTCACTGCAAAAGTTTGGTAAATATGAGCTCCTGCTACCTCTTAAATGTCAACATGTATTAAAGGGGGTGGGGGTAGTGGTGTTGTAGGAGTGTACGATATGATATCATTGTGATGAGCCAACATCAGTGTCTTCATTCACATTTCCAGCTTGTGGGTTTCTATTGTGTTTTGATTAGCCATGCTGCTAATGTAGCCTACTGTATGGTCGCACCAATTTTTACCACCAGTGTGTCGCCACTGATGGAATAAAAACACAGTTCAACATCTAGTAACTAATAAATACACATGGGGTGTCCTTACGGTGCCTTAATTGTGGCCAAAATTCAACAGTGAATAACAGTGAATGCTCATGGTAACATGATAAACAATAAAAGTTCTCTTCCTGTGGATGCCCACATGCTGACCATCCCCCATACGTGATGGGTCAATGCAGTGCCTTTGTCAAATCATGTCACCGTCTGGTGTGGTAAAGTTGAGCTAGATTCAACTTTTCTGCTGCACCGGGCTGCGGCGTTTTGCCGGAGCCCTTTGGCCTGCTGGTGTTGTGTTTTTCACACCTTTGAAACTTAGTCTGAATCCCTGCTGATGCATTCTTACAGAATTGGTCTTTGGAGCTGAAACTGCCAGTACTTTTGGTGAACTAGCAATAAAATATACAGCATCTCACTAACTTGTATTTCACAGTAGAGCAATGACAATATAAAGACAACTGGAATAAACTAAGCTGTAAACATGACGCATTTAATTAAGACCAGTTTGCTTTATTCCTTGACAGTTCTATTCAAAAGTTCCAGTATCCCCCCTTCACCTCCCCTTCTTAATGAATAATGCATGCTGATTAGCATGACAAAAACAGGTATTCAAGGATAATATCGACTTAGTTGGCTCAGAGAAGCGCCTCAGCCTTCGTTGAGAAATGTCCACATTTTTTGTGAAGCCAATAAAAGTGTAAACTTGTCCAATCTGTGTTACCTGTTCTGAGTGTCTCGGGTATTGACTGACCTGACTTTTTTCCGTGAGCGGTTTGCAGAGTAGGCACAAAGTCAGCGTGCCTTGTTATATCCCTCACTGGTACTAGAGCAAACAAAACTCTTGCATAAGTTTACAACCACTGATATATGAGGGGGCCCCCACTTTCTGCTTTAAAATTCACTACACAAGCTCATTAAAATCCAATGTTCTTGTTTTTATGACAGAAGAAGCCGTTACTGTTTCCCATTTTGTATTGCACTGTATAGTTCAAAATGAACAGGCTTAATTATGGGTGAGCATGAAGTGAAGAAGGAAAAAAAACAGGAAGAGAACATGAAACAAGATGAAGGAGTACAGAGAGAGGAAAAGACAGACAAAGAAAGATGATATGCTGGAAAGTAGAAAGGAAGTGTGGAAGTGCTGGAAGCACACCAAGAGACAACAGGCACTACCAATTAACTTCCTACAAGAGTTATGACTTTCTCTTGAGCTCTCACATCGGCTTCAACCTTTTGACTGCTCATCTATAACTAAGAGACCATTAAGTGCCTCACAAAAGCAAGCCTCTCATTCTAATTGCTTTAAATATTCATGACTTCTTCACAGTCAACAGTAACTTTCTCAAAACGGTGGACTGGACACCCAGCTGTCTATTCACTAGATAACTCTCAGCACCTGGCGTGTCTCCAGAAGGTGAGGTGTAGCCATTAGTGATGTTAAAGCCATAATCCACTCAAATGTCAGCCACTGCAGGCTTGAAAGGGAGCTGTTACTCCTTCATACAAAACAGCAGCTACTGTGTGGTCTACTTGAATTCCTCTCAGTTATAATGTATTCTTTGCAGAAGACATTTTGACAAAGTGCAGATGATAAATGTAGATAGATGAATTCCATTTAGCTGCTTCATCTTCAGGGTCCTGGTATTGTGTGCTAGCTCACTGTCATGCCTCAATAGGACAATTGAATAGAATAGAACCATTTCTAATGTATTTAGTTACACCTGAGTTTTTCCTGCTATAAGTTAAAACCCTACAGTGACATATGACTAACTATACAGCTTTATGAGCATTACTTACAGACTAAGGAAAGCTCTCACAAGTTGGTGGAATTAGCATAAAAACTCACTTTTTCAGTCGACTGTTCATGTTAATCCTGGTAATATACAATCACTAGCCACTTTATTAGGCACACCTGTACAATAGTAGGCAATTCAGTGCAACACTTCTGCCTTAACATTTGTGTTTATGAAGCTCCAAATGTTTCAGTTTTTGATGAAATTGTCATAAATGTATAAATTCAATATGTTTTTATTTTTACTGAGGTCATACTTAAAGGTGGTGTTGTACTGTTATATTTTGACCCTCTCATATATGAAGCTGGGGAGGACAAAAATATAGAGACACCTCTAAATATAATGTGGTACAGTACAACACCACCTTTAAAGGAGATATTATGCAAAAATCACTGAGCATTTTCTGACATTCACATGAGCCTCCAGTGTGTGTAGAGACACACAAAACACAAGAAAAGAGCACTCACTGCCTGTTTTGTTTTTTCCACATTTGTGAAAACCCCTGCTCAGATTCGTGGTTTAGATTTGCCTCTTTTTATGATGCAGTTTAACTATGACCTCAGTAATAAACATGTCATTTCATTTATACAATTAAGACAATTTGACCACAAATAAACATTCTGAGCTTCATAAGCGCAAATGTTATGGTGGAAGTGTTGCATTGGATTGAACTGTTTATTATAGATTTACCATTCAGGGGTTGTAAAACAGGGCTATAAATCATGATGAAACGTTCCCTATTAATTACAGTAGTTAGTTTACAGAAACGTATTTATAATGGGACAGTGACTTAACAAGACTAACTAGGATTTGTCTTGTTTTCTCTTTTTTTTTTTGTATTTTGGGGGCTTTTTGTACACCACATTGGAAGGAGTGAGAAAAGGAGTGAGTGACAACCCACCAGGGTATTGTGATTTTAGGTTCAAACCTTCCCACATTGTTTGTTGCCTTCCTGCTTGGACCAAGTCAGCCTGCGCACTGTGCACCTTTAATCATTTTTTCACTTTTAATTGGAAAAGATAAATCCATGCAGACTATCAAAACCAAACAAAGACTCAAACGATTCAGGTTTTGCTTGTCATTGTAACTTTAATTATAAAGTAGGGATGTAACGATACCAAAAACTCATGGTACAGCATTGCCACAAAAAGCAATCCACAATATTACACATATAGCCCTTTACTAAAATAATGTGTTATTTGTATATTGTATATTAAAGATAATGCAGCAGTCAGTAGCAGTCCTTTTATGAGTTAAAATAATATTGCAGCAGCTGGATCTTGTAAACAGAACAAGCCACACTTGCAGTGGAACATCAGCGTTTTAAATCCCCCCCGGCAGGTTTAACTGTCTCTGTTTGGTGACCATCCCGATCCGTGGTCGGGTTCTCTTCCAGCTACCTGACCAGTTGAAGTGGGTATCCCCCAATCCCTGACCACTGGGGACAGGATTGAGCAAATTGCTGCTTGGTATACCAGAATGAGGAGAAGATGCCAAAATACACTATGACAAACCATATAAAGGAGAGATTTGTGCTTTTCTGGAGGTGTTTGTCAAGCATCGTATTCTACTTTTAAAGAGAAAAGTCTTTATGGTGGGTTTACTCAGTGGTTGGTTTTGCATCCTGTCTTTTTGCATATCTGTTAATCTGTTACACACTGTCATGACACAAGTGTTTCTGTGAGATGTATCCAGGACTGTCTGAGTCCCAACCGGGGCTACTACGGCCCTTACAAATGCAATGCAGCGTTTGCAAATTGTCAGTTTCCTTTGTGCCAGTTTCATTCCTTAAAATGGGCAAACTGAAATGCTGCACACAACAGCTCTAAAATGGATGATGGACTATCCGCTGTGTCGGCTTCAAAATCTGTGCCCAGCAAAATTTGTTAAAGTTGAACCAGCGAAATAACCATCTGCAGATACCGTCATAGTCCCATGACATTAGAGACATTTTTCTATCATGATATAATGAAATTATAAATGCTGTTGCATCTCTATTACAAATTCATCAACAAGAAGAGTCAAAATTACAAAGAACCAAAGTTTTTATAAGTGCTAAGTAAAAAAGGTACTTGGACTTGCTTAGATGTTTTATTGATTAATTGGCAAGACAGAAAAAAACATGAATAACTTTGTTCTTTCCAGCATCCATCATCCACAACAGCTTGCCTCTATGACGTCTCTCTTTTAGCTGATTAACTCCCTTTAGGGCTTTTGTGAAGGCGGCAGGTATACTTTCCATCTGCAGTGCCTAATTGAGGTGACATGCATTGTCAGAGTCTGATTACTCACACCAGATCCACTGTGGATACTTGATTGGGTCTTGAGCAACTAGAGTAGCACCAGGCTGTTGCACACAAACTCCTGCACAGTCAGGTTGTTAATATCTTGGTATTCTTACACACCTTCCCAATTTATACAGCGATCAATAATAATCATCAGAATGTTTGAGGTGATGGGGACATATGGGGCACAGCCATAAAAAGCTCACTGTTTCTTTAATATAACTAAAATCATTTCTAAATTATAAAAACTCAGTGAAACTCCAAAACTGTTAAATGTCCACAACTATGAATTAAGATTCACATCATCACTACAGCACTTTTTCAAGCTTCCAGTTGTCAAACTGCTACATCCCTCCTCTCTGCCAAAAACACAAGCCGATTTTTTCCTAAGCCACAGTTGGTATTTTTGCTGTTTGCCAGACAAAACTCCACACTCTTCTTGCCTCTGTTTTTTTTTCCCTTTCTGATGAACTGTGAAAGGACATTGATGGATTCCTGTGGTTCTCCTTTCACGTCTCGCGGACATTGTAATCATGGGCACAACTTTTTTCCCCCCTCACAGTCAACGCAAACTTATTCATAGGCACAACCGATAGGTTCGCTGTCTGTGGACTAATGGGAAGTCACACGTCATCCATGTGAGTGAACCTCTCAGCAAGATGATCCAAAAATGTCCTAAATCCATTAACTTTAGGAAGAAATTACCAGGCAATACATTGCATCATGTTTGTTACTGTAATCCTTTCTCTCACTGTAGAAATAAGTATTTTGCAATAGCATGTACCCTTAGCTACTGTACCTCTTCGTGAGATTGTGTCTCCTCATTATACTGTATCCATAAATATACAGAGCTTGACCATCTCTCCAGTTAATCATACCACATAATTTCTCTTTGATTGTGGTTGGTGATACTTAACGTAACCACTCTAATTTATAGTATAATTCATGTAAAAATAAAAGCCACTCCCATCTCTCATTCTTTTTCTGGTGGTTTCTCATTACTCTCATCACAGCAAGTGATTTAAACTTAATGCTAGGTACCAGCATTTCTCTTCTCAACACTACCGGTGTCCATACTGCTGAACTTTGCCATAATACCCAACAGTGTTCTTGACAGTGGAGCACAAAGATCTTTCTCAGCCACCACCTGAAAAAGTTGCAACTGCTGCTACAAATGACTGTTAAGGTTATTTCTGCTTGAGGCATTGTCAGCCACATTAAGTATTGATTACTCTGGGGACTACTTAAATTACATAGTTACTTATTTCGTATGAATATAGTTAAAATGTTCATCACTTTTCCTGAGCCAAAGGTTCAGAGGTAAAGTGTTGTAAAGGATATATACCCACCTCTCGTGAATAGCCACAGATACCTGTCAGTGGACATCTCATGAATGTAAAGCTCTTTGTACATGAAAAACACTCAAATGTTTTTGTTGAACTGTAATTTTTGCTAAAATGTAATTGCAAAAGATTTAATAAGAATGAAGTTTTATTCATTTTTGTCTTGTCACATTTTGCAAGGAGAAGCAGTGCACACACAGGTTTGTGTACAAATAGAAGCCAACGTATACAAGACACGACTGACAAAAGTGTAAAAAGCAGCACATATTTAAATTCAAGAAGTAGAAACTGGGTAAAGTTTTGCTTGATGTTTACTAGTTTTGTGTAATAAACCACAGAAAAACTAACAGGCACAGTAGATGAGTAATCTCTGTTCTGTTGATAAATTGAGTGTCTGTCAACCTGCAGATGTGAAGGATAATTACCAATAAGGAGCAACAGCTAAAGAAAATTGTGGGACAAAACCTGTTTTTTTACACTGTTCTTCAATAATCACTTTTTTGTAAAATAATTGATACTTTCAGCTATAAAATGGATCAAAACTGTTTTTGGTTAAACTGTTTTCATAGTCTCTGCACCTCCATCGCTGTCTGCTTTGGCTCAGCAACCAAACAGGACAGGAAGAGACTCCAGCGGACAGTCAGGACTGCAGAAAAGATCACCGGTGCCAGCCTGCCCTCCATGGAGGACCTGTACACCTCACAGGTCAAAAGGAGGGCAGAGAAAATTTCTGCAGACCCCTCACAGCTTGGACACAATCTGTTTGAACTCCTCCCCTCTGGATGGAGCTACAGGTCACTGTGCACTAAGACAACCAGGGACAGGGACAGTTTCTGCCCCGCACCATCCCACTAGTGAACACTGAACCCATGACTGTATAAGACATTAACAACTGTCAGTGCAATACCTTGTGAATATACCTTTGTGTAAAAACTCCATCTAAACATTATGTCTTCAACACACCTAGCCAATAAAACGCATTTTGTTTTTAGCTCACGCCCACATCAAGGACAAACCCCATTTCCTAGAAATGACACACACTCATTTGTGAAAGTAAATTCATTTCCTGAACTGAATGTGTTGAAACTTGTAAAGTAATTAATTTCACTTGGTTTTCCTACAATATCCGCCTTTCCAACCCAGTATCAGCTCATAGCAACTGCAGCACGGTTCCTTTGTTACAAAAAGCATTTGGTTAGCTGAATGTAGGGTAAGGTCTTGCTGCATCTGTGTTATTTGGATGGGAGGTGAATTTGTTCCTTTAAACAAGGACAAAGACGAATCATCATCACCACAGAGTTCATACTGAGTATCTCAGTCAGCGCAGACTAAGTGCATCCCTCCTTCCTCTGAGTTTCTCCTACATACAGCAGCAATAAGTTCAAATTTCCTTTGCACTGTCTTGCTCACTTGGTATAATCAATTCCAATTTCTTATTATTTTGAGACAAAGGGAGCCATGCTTGGCTGAGAATCTTTGATCTTGCACTGTTTTACTCCACAGTCCTGCTCTAACCTCCTTCGCTCTCCACTTCATTTTGTGCAGTTACCTCAGCTGATGGAGCTCATCACAGGTCAGATTTGATTACAAGAATGAGAAGACACACACTGGCCATCCGACAATACTCTGTGCAGATCTAATTTCCAGCTTGTTGTCGTCCACACAATATGCAACTACAGTATATGAAAACAAATGAAGAAAAAGTATTCCATAAAAAAGCATTTGCATTTTTATGACTCAGCCTATCAGTCTGTCATTTCCAACAGAATCACTCTGAATTTGGTCAAGTAACTTAATGACACACCAGGAGCAAATACAAGCGTCTAGGTTCAGCTGCTCAGACAGATATACAGCAGGATCTTTGTTTCACAAAAGTTCCTACCAGATTTCTATTCAGTTAATAATCCAGTGACAGACACTTTTTTAAAACAGCTCCAGCTGCTGCTTGCTCACAATTTGCATGAACAAAAATTTTGCAAATGACATTTTGGAACAATTTTCCAGGTCTGGCTTTTGATCTAATCACCCCTGACAATTCATTGTCATCAGAGCACACAGCTCTTAATGGACTTTGCTTTTTCTGTGAATTACACTCCTTCAGGGGCAGTTGTTGTAATTATCAGTTGTCTTTGTATGAAATAGCACATCCTTATCAAAGTAAGACATAATTTAAAAATTGAAGATGAGAGGGGGTAACTGAAGACTAAAACTCAGAAGAAACAGACATTTTTAACTTTTAAATATCTCCTGTCTGTTCACAAAGCCCGAGTTTCCATTACGGATATGACGCCTGACACAATTGGACAGATTTTAAACTGGTAATTTGAGCATTTGTGTCTCACCTGAATATCGAAAGGGCAAATAGCTTCTTATGGTGCATTTTTATAACATAACAAATGTCTTTGTGAGCCACTGCTGCATAGATCTTTTGCTGTGAGGTGTTTATAAGCTACAAGAACCTCTACACAAACAAAAAGGCAGTGCCTTCTTATATTACCTTCTTTGAAATCACAGGTGAAAGCACCATTAAAAAGGAGTTCAGTATCTTCAACAGGACAGAATCAGAGTAAAGCAAAAACAACAGCCTGTGTAGCCAAGACAAGTAATGTTTGCCTTTCTTTCCTTTTATTGTAATAACAAGGTGAGAGCTGGACAGGTGAGGGATGACTGACCACAGCCATTCATATGATGCAAGCTTCAGGGCGTAGATGTACTACATATGTTGAGAATCAATGCCTAAATTTGTTGAGATTCATCCCAACCAAAACACTGTAGTCAATAACTCAAAACCAGAAGCAATGTGCTGTGAGCAAAACACTTTATATTGAAGAGGAAGTCCTACAGAAGACATCTTAGATACACTACCAGTAAGCTCCCCACTGGGTTGAATAGGAAAGCGTGTCTGAACGTTTGAATGGTTATACAGTATATATGTCAAAACTAGAAGTAAAACCACTGAATTCGCACGTGGGGTGAGAACTCACAACTTTGCTTCCTATATGGCTTTTTATTACATCATTAGCAACAGTTCAGTTCACATGTGGATGCTTCAGGCTCTGCTTTGCTCAGCGTGTCTGGCGTCCTGACAGACAGAGCCCTTAAGGATTTCAAGACATTTATTATAAAGAGCTGGAGAAACTTAGTATAAAAGCAATGACCAGACTTCCTTTCTTTTGTATGTCTTAATGTTTAAAGCCATAACTACAGAAGTGAGAAAATCTGAGTGAAGTAACCCTTTAACCTTTTATACCAAAGCGTTGATTCGTTCTTTCAGTTTCATACTTTTACTTATTTTTACCAAGTCCTCACTGAGGAGAGGTATAGTATGGGTTCTTGAGGGTTAAGACACAGGGTCAAACCTTCAGGGTCTGCACAATTTCAACAAAGCACTATTGCACATCTGCACTGTGGTACATCATTCATCCCTATTCCAATTATCCCACTTATCTAAATAACAAAAAAACATTTCCGGCACATGAACGCATTGCTCATCTAAAGCTTTTGCACAATAAGAGATTGTGGGGTTTATTCTTGAGTGTCACCATTAATGACATATTTATGTATGCTACACCCCTAGCAGAGGTTTTGATGCTTTGTCCACCAATCCACTAATGCCATCACTTCACTTAATTACCCTCAATTAAGACACTATAAAAGAATTGCAAAGAATTGCTAATGAACTCATTTGGAGACGTGGAAACACTCAAAAGCAGATCCTGGATTGAGGGCAATTAACCCCAGGCACGGTAGATAAGCCACTTCACTCTCTTATCCCCTTTCTGTATATGGGAATAAAATGTGAGCTTGAAGTGAAAATCCACCCTAAAATACTAGACAAACTTAACAATTTGCACACATTAATATTTCCACCACTGACCATGAATAGGTACACGACCTTGATGATTTGAAATGCTTATGGTTTCAAATGTTGCTACATGTCGCTGATGAAAAAGGCAACCAGAAAATGTCCATTTACAAATAAAACCTGATTCATTCTTTTTGTTGCATCCACAGGTTCTGTTTCCCATTAGGTACCACTGACCTGACTCAGTTTGACTCACTACGTCCCTGGCCACCAGTCTGATCTAAACTGTTCAATATTTAACGCAATGCAACCTGAACCTAAGAGATGGCGACATAGCAATTAAATCTACATTAACAAAAATGGTTTTGGCCACTTGGAGGCTGGAAAATGGAGATATCAGCCTGAAAACACACACACTAACATATAATTAGCCTAAAAAGTTATGGCTGTCATTAATGATGATCCCCTTGACATGGAGCAGCATTAACATTCACTTGCTGTGCTGCTTTTTCCACCTGTTGAATCTAAGCAAAATTCGCAAGTTGTTAGATGTTTAGCTTTCTTCTCAAACTAGGTGTTAGCTTCCTCATTTGTCGCTGGGCGGGTGGTGTAGCTTGTTTATCAGATCTTTGTTGCTAACAAAATAAGAAAAATAAATATAAAAAAGCTGCCCAATGTTGGAAGTAAATTTTATGGATCAGTTAATGAAAAGAAATGAGCTAAATATGGCTAAAAGCTCTGTGAAGCTAAGGTGAAAGGTGAAGTTTGGTCCTTAATTGTTCGGGGGTTTACAGTATGAGTAATGCCTTTCACATTCATTTAATAGAGAACATACTGATAAGCTTAACTTAATCAAATGGGTGTGTATCCATCAGCAGCTTGGATACACTAAAACTGTAGGTTTCTCATGCTAATGGCACTACCAAATGAAACGACTAATAGCTCAGCAAAACATAGTAGAGAGCAGCAGGCAGGTCACCAGACTCTTGTGAAACAGTACATCAAAATGCTCCTTCACACACTGTAAACAGGAGTATAAACAAGATTAGCATAAAAAGGAAAAGGACTGAGCAACATCTAATTTTTGAACAAAGGTAAGATGAAGTTGACATTTTCCTTAAATACTTCCTTAAATAAGGGTTAAAGGGTTAAAGTAACAGTGTTTAAGTCGTAGCTGCATGTTATTTCAACAGCTGTTCATATCGGTTGGCAGTTCTCTGAGCTCCAGCAGGTCCTTCTGACTGCAGAGAGCACTTGAAGTGGTTCATCAGAGAAAATGGTGCTAAGCCACTGTTAATTAGCTTTTTAACTGTAACAACTTGGTGAAAATTGTATTATTATATTATATTATATTATTATCCAAAAGGAATTGCAATCAAACTCATCAGACTCCTAAACAGTTGAGGAGTTTATTACCAGGAAATATGTGATGTACTGTTTACGTTGGGCAGCACGGTGGCACAGTGGTTAGCACCGTTGCCTCACAGCGAGAAGGTTCCAGGTTCGGGCCCCACCCGGGACTTTTGTTAGCCCTGCGATGGATTGGCGACCTGTCCAGGGTGTACCCCGCCTTCACCCGATTGGTTCCGCCCCCCGTGACCCCGCTCAGGGAACAAACGGTAGAAAATGAATGAATGATTTGCACCTATTCTTAACTGAAATTATTTTGAAATACTGGTAGAGAGCTTTTGTACTTGGACTATAAGTCAGGAGTAGACAATTGAATGCTGTTCAGCCACTCTCCAAACTGAAGTAATTTTCTTTGACTTTGTGCAACAGAATAAAAAAAGCTAATCATTCATTAAGAGTAAATGTGTAATATTCTTAATTAAACCATTGTGACATTTAAACACTTTCTGGACTCCAGTAAAGAGCAATTACCGTATCAGCGATAGATTGAATAATCAAGGACTTGTTTCCAAGAAAATGGCATAAAAAAATCATTTCCTCAAAATAAAGCAGAAATAAAAAAATATATTTAATGTGTCTTTATTTAACACCAAATTCACTGTGCAGTTGTATGCTACTGTAGTGCATTTCAGGGTGTCAGGTTAAGCGTGTAGAACTGCTTTTCCTTGTCACAGTTGTACGATTGACTGAATTGGATCCAAATGTACAAACACCAGGTGACAGACAGGCCTGGGACATACAAACACCTTATCAAGCTCAAATGAGTTCAGGATCATGAAGAGAGGCTACAGGATTTCAGCTGCAACAGGTGAAACAAGACCACACCACCGCCTTGACATCTCTCTGCTACCATAAAAGTACATTAACACCCAATTTTCTATATGTACTTTGATGTATTTGCCATTTAAAAGACGGTGCAAAAGACAAGTCTTTGTTCGCTGTACGTTTCTTACATTGTACAATAGTGAGTCCCTTAGAAGCTGAATTTTCCTCAACTAATTGCAGTGCACTCAAGCCAGCCTTTGAGGCTGTCCTGTTCATCAGCATGACACAGGTGCATGTGTAGCACGTGAGCCATTTAGGTGCCTGTTTACACTGAAAAGACTGACATACACAAGAGTAATGAGCAACATGTGCATCACCTGTGAGTTCTGTTTCAGATGCATCATGTGGTGGGTCTTTTTGACTGTCATCCAACATGTTTATTGGGTATGGTCATCAGATGGGCTTTAGCAGTGAGGACATCAAAGCATTATTGTGGTGCTAATAACATATCGCCCAAACAGAGGCAGTGATTGAGCCATTAATGCATTATTCTCTCTCAGTTAAAATATGTAAAACTGTGTCTGGCATCTGTCACTTGATGACAACAGCCTCTCTTCTGGGTTTTATTTAGTTTTATTTTCTTCACAGAACGTCTCTACTTTATATGCAACCTTTCCACATTTCAGCACACCAATTTATACTCCTCAGTCACTACATGAGCCACATTGTTAAATAATTCAAGTACAGTACACTGGTGCCACTTGATACATTTTAATTGACAGCTAAGGTTCAAGATGGCACCACTCAAACTCTGCCTAATGGCTTCTTTTCCAAATTTGAAAACACATAGAAGTCTTAACGATGATGGGATGAAATCTGGAGTGATAGCACTGTGAAGCTGAGGAAGGAGGAAGCAGCAGCAGCTGACTTTTATGGGACCATATTTATTAAAATAGTTGATATCTGTCCATCAGCTGATCTGGAAGAAGAGGGCTGATTGGTTTAGGTGTATGAAACTGGATTTAACGTTTCCTCCTGCTGGCAGATGACCCATAAGGAAGCACCCACCTACACACGTACTGAGAGAGAGGTCTTTTAAAGATTATTTCCCCAGTAGATGTCAGTAGAACATTCCCATCTTCTGTTTATTTTCCATAGCAATCTTGGCTGTGTGGCAGGTGATAAATTAATAAATACTCTCAAATCAGACTACAGTAAGGCTTTAGTACAAAGGCCCGACTTTCAGATGCATTGTGGTAATAAATCAGACCGTAATTACAATTCCACTTTTCTACAAAACTTGGGCAAATCTCAATAATTTCTGGTCATTTATGGCAAAGTTGTGCATTCTGTCTTCAAAAAGAAGAGGGAGAACAGCTCAGGCCATACAATGTGTACAAGGTGACCAACAGGCTGCATGCAGGGATGAAAAAGAACAAGTAGCAACTCTTTGGATCCAAGTTGTTTCCACCTGAAATTAATTTCAAGAAATGTATTGAACTGAGGGCAACTGTCTTGTTCAGAGATATTCAGAAACTTAATTATGTCCCTCCCACTAGCGGATTTTCCGCCTGTTTGACTTGAAATAGGATTTTAAAAATGAATATTAGATTTGCAGACTTTAATTTATTTGCATTGAGCTTTGTCTGACAGGAAAGAATGGTATTACAATGGGAGTATGTATATTCAAAATTCCCCGAGATAGCGGGTATCCAGAGGTGAATTTTGCAAACAGCACCAGTACGTTGTCCTTTTTGCCTTCTCAAATTTGCGCTCTCCTTGGTGCTGAAACTGGAAAGTCTGCGTAACGCTGTGGTAACTTCTTCCCTTTTTTTGAATGGAAACTGGTCTGTCACACACAGTCAGCCGACGAAATAAAACATTTTCTACTAGTAACCTAAATAAAATAAATGAACTCCAATATGAAAACGTGCGAGTGCCACAAACAGGGGCTGATATGCTAAACTGGCTGAGTTCCCATAGGTGTTACATGTCTGATCCACATGAGGTTCAATTGACGAATAGTAACGTTTAATGCTTTGCACGATTTTATATTTTAAAATCGCACGTTGCTACACTTGTGGCAAACGCTCGGGCTGTTCCGTGAATCTAAACGAGGAATAAAGACTGCTCATTATCGTCAAAGAAATGCCAGCCTACTTCTTATAGTCGTCTCTCCCTTTCTCCCTCTCTGTTCCCTTTTCCGTCTCTTTTTCTCACATGCACACACCCCCACCTCCACACCTTCCCTCGTACAGCCGAGACGCTTTTAGTCTCCAAACCCATCTCCAGAAGCATGTCCTCAAACAGGCAGCCATCGTGCGATGAACCGGACCAAAAGGCACCACCAGCATGAAAGCAGGTAAGCCGATACCGGAACAATCATTTCCCCTTATGAACTGTTGGTTCTGCTTTCTCCAAACTAGTCCGTATTTCTGAAGCAGGTTTACCAA
Organism: Monopterus albus; assembly: GCF_001952655.1. Taxonomy (NCBI): domain Eukaryota; kingdom Metazoa; phylum Chordata; class Actinopteri; order Synbranchiformes; family Synbranchidae; genus Monopterus; species Monopterus albus. Next base: position 256,545 of record NW_018128058.1, on the reverse strand, counting down.
AAGCTCGGGACATAGACCACTTGCTCCTACAGTGACTGAGAAAGTGAACAGCAGGTTTCATGAAGCTGTCTGGCTCTAGGACACTCAGACAAGAGGGACTGGTTGTTGCCTCTCAGATACCGGACTGGCTCACTCAATCGTCAGGTTGTTCAGTCAGGTCGACACTTGCAGTCATGATTCTCCAGCGCATAAAAGCCAAAGTATGGCAGCTAGATCTTCACGGTATATTTCTGAAAGGGGTTTCCTCATTGTGTCAGACAGCCGTTTTGTTCAGACAGTGTGAGAAAAGTGTACAACTTTATTTTCAGAAGACCCAGAGAAAACAACCTAATTCCGAGTGACTTCTGTAAAAGATTTGGTAACATTATGAGCTGAAATTACAGCTAGGAAATGGGCCAAACACTACTGGCTAAGCTTTGCATGAGCGTCAAGGACACCGACATCCTTTACGCTTGATCCACTGCTGCCTGTGCCATTTGGCGCAACGAGCAAGGAGCGCAGGACTTTCTGGTGGTTTATTTTACATAGTTTTGGGAGGACACAGCTCACAGCTGAAATTGTCTCAATATCAAATAGTATCGGTAAAACCACTACTAGTTTTAACTTTCAGCTTAAAACAACCAACCTCCGTGCACCTGCAATCGATTGCGCGCACTGTCTCATCAAATTTCCAGTGAAATAAGCACCGTTAACCCCCCTTTCTCGGGATTCTCTCTCAGTCTATTTCCTTTAAGCTTTTTTAATCAACTGTGGTTGAATTATTTCTTAATCAAATGCCAAAACGGTTTACCACCATATGGCGCTTATGATAAAAACGTCCTCCACATCGTCACGTTCTGCTTTGATATTCAGATACTTTAGCCTCTCACGTAGAACCAGACGAATCGCTACAGAATCTAATTGTCCAATTGATATTTAATCTGCGCTGCAAACCCAGTCATATCTTCAATGTACAATAACATTATAGTGCATAGCAGAGATGCAGATCTGTGCTTAGAAGCAGTTTTCTTCTTTTCAATTCCATTTACCAGACTGCACAAAAATACATGCGTTATGCTGCAATATGATTCGTGTTTTGAGTCATCATACAATCAATACAATACAAATTGATGCTGTTAAACTGTATGCATATGCACTGAGATCCAACAACATCGATAAGAATAACAGGTGATTTCGCGATGCAGCCACAACCTACGTGCGTAAAAGCGCAAAGCAAGAAGCAGAACACTGACTTGAGACAGCAGGTTTGTGTCGGATTGTATGCCTGTGAATCTTCTAGCTGATATGGTTTATGCACAGACTGGCACTCCCAAGTCATGCTTTACATTGATGCGCAGTTAGCTGTTGCCCCTAAATCCACGTGAAGACTTGATTTTCAAAAGGTAAATGCGTGTTTGTCAGGCTACTTTATACCCCACAGTTTTAGGCTACACCACGTACCTATGAATGTAAAGGGAGCCAAAAACGCAAATCTTTCCTCGTCCTATCATTCGGTTGAATGAATCACTGGGACGAGGTCTATGGGTGGAGGTGGGATCTAGTTTTGGATCATTTAACTTTACTGTGACATTAATGCCAGAGTGAGCGTCAGCCTAGGGATTTCTGAAAGGTCAAACAAAAAAACTTAAAGCTAATTCTCACTTCATATGAGATAAAGAACATCAGTTACTCGCATAAGTAAGGCTCACACACTGCTTCTAAACATGCGTGGAAAAAAACAAGCGATCCTTATGGTTATTTCTACACTAACAGACTGATTTTGTCTGGTCTACGAGCCTCCTTGCTGTCGTGAATTTGAGGACTTTATGATAAGACCGAGTAAAATTAGTTTGTGACTATCAGTTGTTAGGTTTTATTACGGGTTGTTAAGCAGATATTTACAGCAGGGTCCTAAATAACACTGTAGATACACTTCAGCTGTAGCACCAACATAATGTGCAGAGGCTTATCATCTAACGTTGCGTTGTGTAGCGTATGAATACGTGCTGTGGCTTGACCTTGATTAACTCGCCTGCAGATGACAGGTAAACAGCAGGATAAATTTTGGCTTCAGTATCTGTTAATGTCGCGGCTTGTTCCCGGGGATCGAGGTCGATGCTGGCATTGTTTAAGCATATTAGTACAGCGCTCCATTTAGTAATTTGATTTGGTGTCTTGCCAAAAAGAGCATAATTTTGCTACTGCCTGGAATCCATTAGAAACTTTCCAGGGCTTCAGTCTTGCACCCTTGTTTTTTTTTAGCACTGCAAGGGAACAAGTGAACACTTAGAAGTTCAGGTTTTATGGGAAGAATAGTGTTTATCCATCTGGCGAAACTTTGAATCCAAACTGGGTTCAAAAGGTAACCAGTATTAAAGTGATCACAGTTGGTGTTCTTTAGAATTACTACTTGAGAAAGTGTTCAATTTTTGGTAGTGATGAAGTACATCATGACTGGGTGCCATTTCCGACTACAACAATTCAAGCAAAGCCATCTGTTTACCTGCAGATAAAGAGTTTTGACAGCCTATTATGGTTCCATAGAAAACACAATTTGCAGGGCCACTAAAAAGCTTCAGGTTCCATAAATCACTCCACACAATCACAGAATGTGTTAAACCACAGCAGGAGTGAAGAATGGTTTAAGATATGAATAAATGCTTCAAATAGCCAAGAATAAACCAGTTCACAGTTGTATTTGGCAAACAGAGTAGCCCTGAATAGTCATATCTTCAATGTACAATAACATTATTATCATATACTACAGTAGAAAGTACAACTGGTAAACCAGTCAGTCTTCTTTTACAGTAATGTTGAACAACTGCATCTATTTCACTGCACTACCCTACATCTTCTGTCACATCTTCCTGTTTCATAGTCTCATTATATATGTTTTTTTTAAATTAAAATAGTAATTTATTATGACAAAAAGGACTGTGGCACATGAGAGTACTTCATAACTTTTTACACGTACAGGAACTAATGTAAATATCCTGACTATTAATAGGCTCTTTATAAGATTGTCCCACCTGTTCTTCCACTACACTGAATCACTGCTCTTTTCTCTTTGCAAGTGTTGAGGCTTTTCCGACTTGTTGCTCCTGTTTGACATTCTGATGTTGATGGATAAGGTTTGCAGGCACCGTGACAGTTATGGCATTTGATAGGCTTTTAAATTTTGCCAGTCCACTAGCAGAGGTCAGACATGTGGCTGCCACTCTTTAGCTGATGTTACATTAGATATGCTGAGACTATATATTGTGTATAATTTTCCCCGGAGGTGCCAACATGCTTGACTGTGATAGCAAGTATTGATTTGTATATTGTCCTGGGCCAGCGAGTATGCATTTGCTAGTGACATATTGTTTAACACAGACGACAGTGAAGTGACGTGAGGAGCAGTTCAGTTATTGTTACGAATTATTGTAAAGACGTGAGGAGCAGTTCAGTTATTGTTACTGTAAAAAATATAGAAGAGCCAACCACGGATTTTTGCAGGTGTGTCTAAAAGTGATGCTTCTTGCACCATTTGGCGAAAACAAGCCACGAGCAGGTGTGGTTCTCATGTGTGCACAACACATAAAACCAAATGAATGCTTGTAGTTTGGTCACACTCACAGGAGAAGAGTTTGAAGGAGGACGCTCCTACCTGCCATGAATGCTCACATACTATATTACTAAATCTGTGTTTTTGGCAGCAGTGGAAACAGTGTTAGAGGCAAGGTTGCTTTAGTGCAAAGTTAAAATTAGCCGTGGGGTGCCTCATTCCATGGACATACACTTCTCGGTTGTAGAACGACTGCACAGTGCACATTAGTGAATCTGTGTAGCTGGCACACATAGAAAGGAATGTCTAATTATCACGCTTTCAGCCACAGTAGGCTCCTCTATTTGAACAGAGCTCCCGCTTTAATCACTTTCTTTTGCTATCATTACACACTTATTTATTTTATTCTACGCAATTAAAATGTTATTTTTGCTCTATTTGGATGAGACGGAAGTCCACGCTGTGTCGGCTGGGGGCTGAAGGAAGGTCTAAATGAGCAGAACGGCTCTGCTATGATGTGCACATTTTTAGAAATGATGTAAAAAAGGGGTTTCACAGCCAACATGTTGTGTGCAAATGTTACGTGGGAACGAAGGCTGTGCCAGTAAAAAGACTGTATATACTGTATAAATGAAACATTTAAATATATTTTTAAAGCTTAAATGCCCAAGCACAGTATATACTGTATCCACATTCAGTACATGCATTTTTCACATGCTGATGCTGTGTTTTCAGCCAGACAAATGGCGAAAGCGCCCTGTAGCTGGGCTCCTTCTCAGATGCTGAGTGATTGCAGAGCTTTACAATATGAAGTGCCACTAAACCACTGCACAAAGTGGCATTGATTAGAAAGGATGGGAGGAGGGAGATCCCTCCTTAAGGTCATTATCTAGTAGGAAGAGTTAGACGAAAACAAACTGGCGTAATTGCATTTGTAACAAAGACTCGGAATCAGCGGACTAAGCAGTACTTACAGTATCGTGTCAGCATATTTCATCAACATACAAACGGATTCAATGACCCTGCAGTTGCTCATGAAATCTGTTCTATGAAATCAATATGAATGCATATGACAGCCTGAATACCGATTTCTACAGCATACATTTGACATGTGTAAGTCAGGAAAGAGCTTTGTTTCACTTTTGTTTAAAAGATGCCAGTTGGTTGTACTTTCTACCCAATATGTAAATAAACTGCAACATTTGGACATTACAACTGATAAGATTTAGTCAATACTGCATTTGATATGTAGCTCTACGCTGTATTATCGCCACATTATTGCATTAGTGCAGCACTTTTTCCAACTGACTGGGACCCAGGGGCCACCACTGTGACTAAGAAGCAACCCAAGAACCCCTGCTGTGTGCTGGGTGGACTGGATGGGCACTGTCTTAATCCTGAAAGTCACCTTGGCTTTTTTAAATTGTACATATTTTCATGAATTGGATTATTGTAATGCACTATATTTTGGGCTCAGTCAGACGTCCCTTGCCCGCCTCCATCCCTATAGCCCCTCCCGGTGCCTCAGATCGGCTGACCAGCTGCTCTTGGAGGTACCGAGGGCTAGGCGGAGATCTAGGGGGGACAGAGCTTTTTCTGTGGGGGCGCCTAAATTGTGGAATGCATTGCCCCTTTATATTAGACAGGCCCCCTCGTTGTCCACTTTTAAAACCTATTTGAAGACTCATTTGTACCATCTGGCGTTCGAACCAGTATGATCCTGTGTCTTGTTGAGCTTGTGATTTATGATGGGGGGGTTGTTTTAGTGTGATCCTGTTTTATTGTTGTTTATTGCTTCTGTATGATGTTTTTGTTTTGCTGTTTGTTTATGATGTTTTTTAAGGGGTGTTGTAGATATTGTGTTAAGCACTTTGGTCAGCTTCGGCTGTGTTAAATGTGCTATATAAATAAAGTTGATGATGATGATGATGATGATGATGATGATGATGATGATGATGATGATGATGATGATGATGATGATGATGATGATGATTCACAAGCAATAATTCATATCAACTTTTTTACAGCACCTTTGTAGATCAATAGTCAAAGTGCTTCACACAAAAGTTAAAGGAAATAAGAGAAAATTGTGCTTTAAAAAAGTATGATTATTGATGCATGGCCAGGGAGCACCTACGTCTTCATGGACCACAGGTTGATTACAAATGGAAAACAATGGGCATGTGTATAAACAACCTGTAGAACTGGATATGGGGTAAAGTAGCATTAATGTCACTAAAACCTGGCAATAACTCTTCAGGGGTCTTTGCTTTTAACCATAACAGGTCACCATGATGATGGCGAATTTCAATCATAAGTGGGCAACCAAGATTTGTACCTATTTATAACATCTAATACTTTCAATAGAAGAACATTTTTTTGACTGAGCTATAAACCGTCTTTAGCAGCGAAACTTTACAGAACGATACTACTTTCATCGCTAGTACTGTTTGTCTTTTATGCCTAAGAGAACCATTCATTCCAGTTATACTGAGAATTTAATAGGCAGCAGCAAGAGTTGTAGTACTACCCTCAAAGTCTCTGGAGATCTCTTTGAATGTGCTGTGCTTTCAAAGCCTCAGGTGTTTCTCAGTCTTGCTGTTCGTCCAGCAATAATGTCAGCGGCCATTCCCTGCTCTTAATTACTCTAAGCCTCAGTACCAGATAATTCCAGCTGACTTCAAGCTCTGCTTATCTTTGTGTCGGTGTGCCTGTGTGCTCTCATCAGACCCTGGCAGGGAGGAGGTTATTGTAATTGTCGACAGGCCTGATTCCTCTCTGATGGCAGATTGTAAAACATGAGACTCTAGCTCCCCCTCTGACCTTTAGTGTTCACATTAACTTACAACTGTGGTGTATATAGAGGGAGTCTAACACTCTGAAGAGGTTGATGAAAAGCAAAGAAAGAAACTAGGCATGAGTGCAACAAAGGGAACAACTCAGGCTGGTGTTGCAAGTGCTTGTAAACAACACTTTAATATCTTATTGTGTTAATGCAGATGCTGCTTGAGTGGGTGCTGAAGTAGCCCTGTGTGACTTTTTCTTCTTGTGGGCCAGGAACATTATCAAGAAATTAACTAACAGGGAGCAAGAATCTGGAGGAAAATCCCAGCTTATGAAGTCTAAAACTGCTCTTTAGGCTTTTGACAGGAGGTTTTGCTTGTTTTGGGGAGCAGACAATGCTGCAGACACAAAAGAGGCTTGAAATCATTTAGACACACACTAAAAGACTAAGTGGAATGTCTGAACGTTTTAAAAAGGGAAGCAGATAATGACAAAACACCAGACATGGGTGCACAGGCATGGCCTTGAATCTCATTCAAAGTTTTGTAGATTTAGTACAGGTTACACCACTGAACCATATGTGTGATGCATTAAAGGTTTCAGAGGGTTTATCCATCCACTTTTAGGAGCAAGTCAATAAGCTTCTGGCAGCTGACTTCTATTTGCATGGGCAATAAACATCAAACTGTACTCTATCGCTGTCCTAATTACAGACCTCACTGAAGCTGATACACAGGAATGGTCTGATATCAATCTGTCAACATGTTAGTCTAGACCAAAATAAACCAACACTGGACTGTTGTTTTATGTGTTTCAAAGTTCCAAAAGTATATTAGATTATTACTGCATTTTAGATCACATTATTCAGCATTAATGTCTGCCTTCCATGAAGCCTGAAGACACAATTGTTGCTGCAAAGAAAATTTGCTTTGTAATATCCTTTTTAGAAACACATGAGAGGTTTTCTCTGGTTAGCCTAAGGGCTGCACTTTATTTTCATAAATTCACATTTGGCAAACGTCTCTAAAAATCCTGGAATACTGCAGTTTGAATCCCATTCATCAAAATACTCATAATTAAGATCAATCTGTGCTTAATCTTAATCAGTATCCTCCGTTAGGAAAGCCTGTGGGACACGTGTTGCTATGAATTGGAGAAATTCGCTCCCCTGTGGCCGACAAGTCCATTAACCTGAAACTGCCAGTAAAAATGGAATGGCACATTCACCCTCAGTTTATCTCACAGTGAAAGATCTTTCCCCATGGAGGCATTGACAGGATATTCAATTTCTCTTCATTCCAGTAAAAAAGAAGACTATTTAAAACCACAAAAACTCTGACTTACCTCTCAGGACGGTTTTAAAAATCATGACTTTAATAAAGCATATGGTGAAACAGCTCATGGGCTTGTACCAAGGTGCACAGGTGGCAAAAGAAGAATGTTCAGGGGAGTTTAGAGACGGTCCAAAACTGTGTTGAACAATTCTTATCTCCACATTCCTAGTGAGAAAAAGAGCATGTATGAAATCAAAGCTGAATTAAAGCCATGTCTCAGACAGACCAATTGCCACAAAGCCCAGTTAAGCACAGGTCCTGACCCTGGATATTGTAGATTAAATCAGAAGGTAAACATTTTTTTCTCCATGCCAGCAGAAACACTTTGGCACTAGATGAGGCACTGAGGTGGTGGGGTGTCTGTTCTTCATCCTATCCTGAGCCAATATTATTAAGTCCAGTGACAATTGTCTGTTATTGTTACTGGAATTTGTGTGAGCTCTCGGTTTATTTCTGTGCGTTTGCAAGTGAAGACGTGTTTATTCCCTCAGGTATAACTGGGTTCATCCTGTTTCTTTTAATGCCCAAGGCATTGTAAACTGTATTTTCCTTTTATGTGGTCAGTCACATTAAGTTATTGAGTCTGTCTACACTGTCTTTTTAAAAGTAAACGGGAGACAAATCCCAGATAATAGCAGCAAATACCACCGTCTCGTTTGATGGCGTTTGGTGGATGTCCACCCCCTGCACAGACTTAGGGGACAGTTGGGGGAATCATTGGTGTATGGGCTCCTGCGATACTTCCATAGGATAAACATAACCATTAAGAGATAAAACATAACCTGAGATCACATGCTAACTTGGTAAGTGCAGCGTGACTGAGTTGTCAGGGAACCAGACGTGTCACTTCCTGCCCTCAGGCCTCACTACAAGAAGCCAGCGAACATTGTACTTTATCCAAAGCTTTGTACAGATACATGCTTTAGTTTGACATTCTCAAAGAAAATCCCGGAAGGTCTGTGTAACTCGTTCCAGGTGAATAAGCTGACATTTGGACAAAATGCCAGCAAGAAGGAAAGTGGGCATTTCTTAGGTTATCCGAGCTTCTGCCTGCATATGTGTTGTGGAACTATTAGGGATTCTTCTTTGCAAGCTCTGGAAATTTCCCATCTACTGTTTTGAACTTCTCTGGCCATCTAGCTGTGTCAGAGTAAGGCGCCTGTCTGAAATTCTGTTATTTGACTTGGCAGGAACGAGCGTGCTGACAGAGTCCAGAGACTACACCGTGTCAGTGGAACACAAACAGACTGTGGGATAGATTCACTGTGTGAGGCACCCGTCGACCCTATGTTCACACCGTCTGATGCCCCTTTTTGACAGCTCTCTCACAAACAAAACAATCAGAGCAGAGAAAAGACTCCATACGAAGCAACTTACATACACAGTGAAATAACAGCGTCTTTTCAAGTTCATATCCTGTTGCGGCAGTAATTGTTCTGCTATCACTTAATATACATCATATTATCAATAGCACAAGTCCCTTTTTCCTACTTGTAAGATTTAACACTCCCTGAAATCTAGGTTTTTTTTTACCTCCAGCGGTCAAACCTCTTCTTTTGCTGCAGCTATGTACAGTAGGTGTGTATTTCTTGGCAAGTGAACTGTGAAATGGTGCAGACTTCTGATCACACCCAACCACATCCATCAGTGGCTACTGAATACTTGGATAACCAACTTAATATCAGCGTGAAAAGCAGAGTTCACTGCCCTCTCAGGCTGAAAGTTTCAAATTTGTTTCACCATTGATCAATCCATACATCACTATTGGTGCAGCGATGATACAGTGTACCGACACACCCTCGAGTACACTTTTCCAGCACTGCAGTAAGGTGAGAAGTTAAACCACTAGAGATTAGTTAAAACAAGATCTTCACCTGCTGTTAAGCAGTTTGTTTGTTTTTTTATATTTCAATGACCTGCTCAGAAAGGTGTATGTAGTGCAAATATAAATGATAAAAACCCACTGGTATATTCCTTTTCACTTGGAAAAAGTTGCAGCTAAAGATGTTTTAACATGTCACTGTGTCTTTTCAACTACATATTCTGATTGCTTATGCTGTGCGTGTTGCTATACTGGTTCATCTCCGCAGCTGTCACTACTTTGTCACTCAGCCAAGGAGCATTTCTCTCCAATTTTACACAGTTTTCCAGTCCAGTCGATGGCCCTCAGCATGGTTAAATCAGAGGTCTCATTCTCCAGTGGCCTTTTAATTGGACGCTGTCAGCACGGACAGCGGTCAGAGCGTCAATTGGCTCTTTTCTTGAAATAAGACTGAGGCAGACTCACTTTGTGCTAAAAGCTACAGCTCAAATGTCTTCAGTGAAAATGATGCTTCCCAATTCTCCACTTTAGTTAGAGATTTTAAAACCTTTGAGTTTATATTAATTATGCCAGAAAATCAGAGAAACTAAAGTCTTCAGCTTTTCCAGAGTTGGCTGACTGTACAATACTGAAATGCCAAACTACTTTGCCAGGAAAAAAAAAAACAGTTGAGTAATGATCATTTCATTTATTATTAGGTTAAAAAATATTTGTCCAATGTCACTGCATCATATTGCATTTAGTCTTAACTATCACTTGAGACAAAATGTAGTTGTACTGTATAATCAGTGTCATAAACTAAGAAAGTGTCTGAATTCTCATTTATCTAAATAGAAATGGCCTGAGTTACAAACCAGGCACCTGTGGCTGACAACTTTCTGTATTGCTGGCTTTTTCTTTGACTTTTCAGCACATTTTACAGGCCTCATTCGATCAAAGTGTGCCCTGTTTCTAGATGACTTTTCAAAGTGCGAGCCTTGCTGCTCAGAATTAATTTAAGATTCCTTCTTCTTCTGACCGTTTCTCAGTAAGACATTCTTTCTCCCCTCAAAGTAATAATAATGTACTAATGTTGTGATCTGACCCGTCTCCAGTGACATTGGCTAGTTCTCAGACCCCAATGTGACTCATGCAGTAATTAGTGCTTTAATAAATTAAATGGGGGGCAACTATCTTTACGCCCATAAATCACACAGTGCCACAAAGGCAGGTGCACTGTAAAGGCCAACTGGTTTGGTAAAAGCACAGTTAGTGCATAATTCATTTTAAGACCAAATGTCTCTACAGCTGCCTAATCAGAATAGTTAAAGAGCAGTCTGTTTTCAGTTAGATCTAGGTCATATCCAATAAGGCACAACTGAAGGTCCAAATACACACACACACACACACACAATCCAAACTTTCAGTTAGGCCTCACATACAAGGGTATTTTTAAAAATGTAGTTTTTCCCCACCTCATCCACAGTTGTTAAAAAATGCTCACATGAGAACACACTTTTAAGAGTATGTCAAACCAACAGGCTACAATATATCCCCAACTTAAAGTCATGTTGGCCAGTCACTAGTCGTAATAAAGTAATTACCAGTTCTAGTAGACTAACAACAATGGCACATCGAGGAAAGGGGGCCTTGTATGCGTGGTCTGGCAGTGAAGTGCAGTTATTCCTCAATGTCACACTGTAGTACAAAGTTAACAAAACACTGGAAAAAGTGGAATGTGTGGTGGTCTGCGTCGTTGGCATTAATGTCTGCCTTCTGTCGTTTGTGAGCATAGAACTGACAGCCATAGCACATTCTTGCTGCGTTGCCACTATCAGAAGCTAATAAGTGGTATACCCTGTACTTCCCTTAACCATCGCCAAGCATAGCCTCCGGGGTTGACGCGGGCCATCCTCCTTTGTTTTCCCATTGTATTTTCTTTGTCCAAGAACGTATCCGAGCTGCACCAAGCTGGGCACAGCGCACGTCGCACATGCCATCCCTGCACACTGTGCTGAAGATAAAACAAGCTCAACTTAGGCACAGCGCTCTGTGACCACGCCTTGGCACATCATTATCTGAAAGCCCATTAATGCTTGAGGTGTGAAGACATGGACATATAACTAATCCCCCCATATTCCTGGTACTTGATTTTAGTACTACCTCCCGAGAGGTGCCAAAATTTTGCTCCCAGAATGTACCTCCAAAGCGGAAACAAACATATAACCTGTAACGAGCGGTACTTAGTAGGACACATTTCGGTGTCTGCACCAAGCTGGGCACAGCACACGTTGCACATGCCATCCCTGCACACTGTGCTGAAGATAAAACAAGCTCAACTTAGGCACAGCGCTTTGTGACCACGCCTTGGCACATTATTATCTGAAAGCCCATTAATGCTTGAGGTGTGAAGACATGGACATATAACCAATCCCCCCATATTCCTGGTGCTTGATTTTAGTACTACCTCCCGAGAGGTGCCGAAACTTTGCTCCCAGAATGCACCTCCAAAGCGGAAACAAAAGTATAACCTGTAACGAGCGGTACTTAGGACACATTTTGGTGTGGTCCTATAATGGAAAAACCCCTTCACCTCTGCTCCTCCACATAGTGGAGGAGTAACTGATATGTACCTGTAGGCAAGTTAACAGGCCAGTTAGCAGTGTTACTACAGTTAGTTTGGCTACGTCTGGCATTGCATCCATAAACAAAAGAAAAAATGTCCCACACTCTGTCGTCAAACAAATAAGTTACCGGCGCACACTAACACGACAAGCCAAAATTTCAGTTTTCCCTGTCCACACTGAAAATTGAGTTTCTAAAAATCTTCACCCTGGCCGGAGATTTCTAAAAGCTTTGGTGACCTAAAGCTCCATTTGTGTGTGGACAAAAAGATAATATGCATATAAAAAAATATCCATTTTTTTTTTTTTTTTTTTAAATACCTGTGTATATGTGGACAGGTCCTGACTTGCCTAACTGGTGGACTGGTATTGTATTTTGTTACCAAAAAAGCTCAAATATAAATGTTTTAGTGGCCGAGACTCCCGTGAGACATTCCCCGTGATACAGTAGCTTTCATGTTAAGAGCAAAAACTGCCATAAATTAGAGAGAATAGTAAAACAATAGCAATGCAACCTTGACATTTTTGTTCAAGTTCAGTACATCAACACTTCCATAAGTTTTTTTTTTTATCTCAGTTTATTGAAATAAGAACATTTTGTGCCTTCAGGAAAAAAACCCTCCTTAATAGGAAATTCATTTCTCTTTGCAGATAAATGAGCACAAACCTTGTATCAAAATGATTATATCTTTAAATTACACTTCCTTGAGCGAGTGTGTGTGTGTTTGCCGTAATTATGGCCTTATTGAATGACCTTTGTTCAGAAGTGGCTTAATGTTGAGCGCAAATGTCGACACCAAGCCCGGCTGAGTCATCTCGCCCTTGAGGTCACTTAACTTTCTCTGTAATACTACAGGACATGCAAAGAGTATTCAGCTGATAAGGAGGACAATATTGCATCTCCCTTCGGGTTCTGTCAAGTGTGAAAAGTGCTCACCAGACGAACATAAAAATGACTCCACCTGAGAGCACAGCCCTGTCACTCTCATACATGTTAATTGCTCTGGGTCTTTAGGTATCCAGTTGGTGGAGCTGACATAAGGTGCTTCACAATAACAACCTGTATCCAGGTCTACCTCCAGGCCTAATTTGATGCGTTCCACTTCTCAGATCAAAATATTTCCTCCCTAGAAATAGAGGAGCCACCATACATGTTAAATTATGACAAGGACTGCTGCAGCCCAACAGCTTCATTGTGGCAACCATCTTGTCAGGTATCACATTCCAAAAGGGAAGTAAACCACCATCCCTTCTCTCGGAGTTAATTGCCAATCAAGGTGTCACATTTCATGGTGCTGCAACCATCCTTTGAGTGCAGCTCGTCCAATTATCTGCTGGCTGCTGATTTATTTGGTCACTTCTTTGCTCATCTGTCCCCTAGCATCCTTCATTCATAGTCCCTCATTCCCTCTTCCCATTTCATTGTTCTGCTTATTGGTACATCCTTATGTCTTTCATCTCTCTATCTCCCTTCCTCTCTCACCATGCTTGGTGTCTGGCTCCAGAGCAGTAATGGTGTGGTTCACCATGCCAGGGCTCAATAATGAAGCTGCTGCCCTGGAAAAGCTATGTTCATGTTGACTCAGGGATCGGATTCTGCTCCGAGACACCCCAGCAGTGACAAATGAATGTTCCATCTTGAGCTCAGTTGGCTCAAGCTGGAATGTATAGATCAATGGCATTGACTGAGAAGTGGGGACCGAGATGCTTTGCAAACAGAATACAGATAAGAAAAATACATATTCAAATTTACCCACTTGGAAATGTTGAACAGATGTAGCCATGTCGTTTAGTAAATATAATCAATATAAGCATTTTTGTGCATGTCCAGGCACTGTAGTACAATGGGTTAATAAACAGAAAGGTATAACTGTGGCTCTCTATAGTATCGGCTCATCCATCTCGATGTCAGCAGCATTGACAAGCTGTCTGCCTGCTCCGGCTCTGCCACCCTGACCCTGCCTAACCCCCGTGGTCTGGTCTGACAGGCGGTGATGTGCTCTGTTCCCGGAGAGGTGCGTGCATCTGTCTGCCATTCAGCTTAGCTGCATTTACACTGAGGACCTCAAGTGACCCAGGCTGACGTACATAGGCAGACAAAAGGAATTTCCTCTGTCTGCTGTCCTCGTGTAGCCCCTGTCAGACTTTATCAGCATACATACCTTCCCTCCATCAAAGAGATGATCTGTCTGCTATGCCTACTCATGCTGCTGTAGCGTGATGTGTAATCCATTTAAGTACCAGCAGACTATATTAGGTTTGAAGTGTTTCTCCTGAGAATGTATTGCCCCAGCAAGATGTTTGTATATAAAACTCAACCTGGCTTCTCTGCCTAAATCCATTCACTAAAGAACCCAATTTATACAAGAAATTCTTTATATAAATCAATCAGATATTTCTCAGTTGGGGTATCAAAGCTTCTTTCTCCAAAATTATCAAGTTAAAACCAGCTGTTTCCCCAGTAACGTTAGTTTTGCCTGCGTCCTTTCACTGACTGTAGAAAACCGACATTTCTATAAATAGCCAGTCTTGAACTGTACTGCATTTAGCAGACACAGTCATTGTTGCTTCATGACATGACACCGGGCATCCATCTTGAAAAATGGAGGAGCAGATTTCGTTCTGCTTTCTTGACACCATTATAGTTTTTGTTTGTAGCAGTTGCAGATCAACGGTACGTGAAGCTCAAATATGAGGTGAGGTGCAGCTCGTGCACAACATCCGTCATGCAGCGATCACCCCCACCCTGTCTCTTTGCAGTGATGGCAACATGGCTTCATCCACACAATTTCCTCCACAGAGAGACAATATAAAAAGGTTCCGCTCCTTCAGAGCCACATATTGAAAAATGCATCAAACTCCCAACGCGTGAGGGATGTGAAATGTTATGAGACCAGGTGTAAAGCGGCCAAGTCAATCAATTTCCAATTAAGCCATGCTCCTCAGTCATCCATAATTCTGTTTAGCATGTAAGTGGCTTTTTAATCTTTTCATACAGGAGGTGTGCTTAACCCATGCACCCTCTATAAAAAATGTCAGAGTGTGGGAGGAATTAATTAAAAGAGGCTACAGTATGTGCCTGGTGGATGTTGAAGTTTTCTCTATAGTTCATTCATTTTTATTTAATCTATGTATTTAAATCAGATTGGAATTTCCACTGATGCCCAACCCACTTATTGACAGTTCACAAACTTGAGATTTTGAGCAAGCCAAGGGGCACTACGATAATTTATTAATCATTCTCGCTAGCATAATTTTAGAAACATTCATTGATATCAGAATCTCACAAAACCAACACGCTGCATTAGGATATTTAACTTGTTTTAGGTTTTCTCTGCACTTCTTGTATTTATTGTTTCACTGTGCTATTGTTTGGTCTCTTTTGTTGGATAGGCCATTTGCAGAGAGATAGACACCACAGACACTGAAGCATTACTCAGCTCTAGGGAGATAAGGAGGCCTGGTTTTCCGAGTAAAAGCTGTCAGTTTGCTCAGTATCGAGACTGTGATGGAACATGTCTCGTGGCTGCTTACAGCACGACCGTGCCATCTACCTCGATGTGGCAATTGATTACGCTGTCCCGACTGAGATTCCGTTGGCAAGGTGCCCATCCTGAGGCCAAAACACACCTGCCTGGCCTGTCAGCTGCTAAAGTTATGACATGAAAAGGCCCCTCATAAGGAACCTTCATTGTTTTGAAATGAACTCCATTGCCCAGCAGATGATTTGTGAGAGCTATTAACCCCTGAAATTACTTTAGAAAATGCCTGCAGCCTGAAGACAGGAATTGGTGATGGGGCTGGAGGGCGATTGCTTGCATGGAAATGGATCATTTGTTGTTTATGTAACAGTAAGAGCTATAGCCAGGTCAGACTATGGAGAAGAATTTAAAAGCCATATTTCCTTAAAGAAAAGGTATCATTTCAAAGTTTCTTTTTTGAAACAGAAGCACTTCATAAACTTCACATCCAGCAAACTGCTAACAGACAGTGAGTAAGAACACGAAGGGGGGAAATAGTGACCAATACCCTGACTGCAAAATCAACATGCAAGTGCTTCACCTGGTCTCATAGCAGCAGTGAGAACAGGTCAGACTGCTGTCCAGCTGCCATCAGACGTTTACATTTCCAAGCTCACCTAACTCATTTAAGTGCTACCTGAATCTGGAAAAAGAGAAACTGCAGTTTGAAATAATCGTTTCAAACCTTGACCACAGTGGATGTAAACACAAAATTCATCTTGATCATTCATTTCACCGCCCACTTAGCATGAGCAGTTCAATTTGTCTGAAGTTTTCACCAACTTAGCAACCAAATAAGATTACCGATTTAAAAAAAAAGCTCATTAATCAGCTTCGTGCAGCAATTGAACCTGTGTTCCTCTATCCTCCTTTAAAGATTTTACTGTCCTTTGAAAATGAGAACAAAACCTTGAATCTGTTTAAAGGAAAGCATCGCTACATGCTTTCATAAAACCAGCCGCTGGAACACAATACATGGTCAAATGTTGAAGTTATCAGTAGAGTGCAGAAGTGAAGGAGCCTCTTCACCACTGTGCTTTCCACACCTGCACTGAAGGATTTCAATTCACTGGCAAAACCACCTATGACAACGCAGAACCATTCTGCTGGGCTGAGATAACATAACACTAAAAAAAGTTAAATAATCAATTCCAAAGAAATGCCTGGGTATTAATCCAGAGAAGACTTCAGAAGACCTGTGAAAAAGTTATATATATATATATCAATATTTTCAAAAAAGAACTAATGTTTTCAGGTTTTTAGGCAACCCTTAAATGTGTACAATGAAAATGTGCAGCCTTAAGGCATTGTTTGTAACTTTATAAAAAACTTAAATTCTTTCCAAATGAGAGAAATAACCATCCATTTTTTTCCATCACTATCACTGTGCTGCTGCATTTTATGTTTTTATTTTTGTTTGGGCATCGGGACCAAAGGAAGTAAAAATTCATTTTGAGATCAGGCTATACATTATTTTTGGGTTTTGAAATGACCACTGCATTTATTTAAAGACAGTGAGAAACCTGCAAGACTACACACTGAAACCCCACCAATGAAAGCTGGTCTGTCCTTGATATCTTGGTTGTATGACTTACAGTTGAGGCAAAGTGGCAGGGATGGTTTTTGTATTTACATAAAGGTGCATTAACAGTGATTTTACACATTGTCTGATAAACAAGTAAAAATGGGGGAGGTCTACATAAAACATTTTTACTGAACATGTGTAAACATGTTGATTGTTTTTTACCCCATGGGAGAAAGCATTAATTTGCAGACTACATACACAGTAGTGTCCACATTGCTTCAAAAAAATGAAAAACAAAATTTATACTGGCTGCCATTCAATGAAAACTCTAAAAAGACAAGATAAGCATCTATAATACCTTACACTAACATCAAATAAGGGATTTATTGGCTTGATTTGAAAAAGTCACATCAGATTCATGTTTGTTCAAAAATATTGCTCATAATCCTCCAATAGGATTATGGTCATCAAACGCAGTATAAATGTACCTTTCAGCTATCCTAAAACCATATGGATTGTCCCAAAAATTAATGCCAATATGAGCGAGATGGATGTCAAATGCACAAAAGTAGTGACAAATTCAACCTCCGTATAAGCCACTAACAAAATTTGGAGAGAGAGCAAATAGCTTCCTCTAACATCTGCTTAACCTGTATTTCTCTGCTTTTCTTTGTAGAAACATTCCCTGCTGTTTGACATCTTGCAAAGGGAATCTGTCATTTAAAGTAACTCTGCCATAAAACAATTCATTGTGAATTCAGTTACAGTCCTAACAGACGGTATCCTGCTACTTCACCTCTGTCTTTTACAGTAACAAAAGAAGTCTAACAACGCTGCCAGGCGATTTGTTTTATTTCAGCTCTTGACTGGAGCTTTAAAATTCACTCCCAGACACGTATGATTAAATATCTCAGTGGCAGTGTATGAAAGCGCCATCAAGTCTACTGTTAAATCAAACTACAGTGAAACTCTGTCTAATCTCCTTGTGAGGGATTCTTTCTTAGCCGATTTGAAGCTTGGCCCTGAACTTTAGCCCTAAACTTGTTTTATTGAATTAGTAAAAAATTGACCAAAGCCAGAAACGTGATTTCCGTGAAAAGAAAGGTGAAAAGAAGAGAATCAGTGTAAAAGCATATTTTTCACCAGAATGGATTTGAAAGGCTGATAAAACCATTTCTATCCATCTCACCATTTTGCAATGTAACAAAGACATTCATGTTTTTTGCTATTTTTCATTTTCACTCAGGAGCAGTCTAACACAGTGAACACTCATTTGTTCAACCAAAAAAAAAAGGAGGCACCACAATTGGGAAAACAACTAAATTGGAGGCAACGTCATAGAGATTTCACTGCAATTCTCAGCCAGATCAGTAGCAAGCACAGTGAAGCCTCCGACACAGCAACACAACATCACTACACACTGGTAACTGTGCAGAGATCACACTGTGTCACTCAAATTTATAAACATGGCAGAGAAAACAAGTACAACTGCAAAGTCATGAGACTATATTGGTGAATGTGATTACAAGTGGCAGAGTTACAGTATTTTTACCTATTACCTCATTAAAAATAGCAGCACCACAATGTAAAAATATGCAACACATTTTGTCCCATCTGTCTTGACTTTGAGTCAACAGTGACAACTAGGTGAAGTTTGAGCAGAGCCCAAGTGACAAGCTTGCCTAGTGATGTACCATTAAATGTTATGATGTCTGGAATTGTGATGATTTCAACATGACCCTCAGTTCATTTCAGGTGACAATGAAGAGACAAAGTGATGTAGACTACATAAGTAGAAGTGGAGGATCTGAGTTTATAGAGGTTAAACAAGTTGCAGACATAATCAGAAAGATACTTTCAGCAAGAAGGACAGAGATTACTACAGAGCACTGCTATATAAGGATGTCGACTTCAAGAACCGACACTGCCTGGACTGTTACACTGGACTGTTAATAGCAAGTTTGAAAGACTGAAAACCCCCGAGCTTGCTTTACTTGACTAGAAGCAAAAAGTAGCATAGAAATGCTAAAGTGCCTCAAAATTGTATTTCAGTGCAGTAAATCTACCAAAGATGACAGATGTAACAGGATGATGGGTTGTTTAACATGACATCAGTTTGATAAAAAGCAGAGACAAAATCCCTGACGCACTTTGTCAAAATAACCTTGCTCACTCAAAGAAATCCTTTTTGGCGGTTTTTCTTAATTATTGCTATAAAAGCGCTGAGTGACACTGCATTGGGACACATTGCAAAGGGAGAAAAAAGGAAGGCAGGCAACAGACCACAGTTGACTTAACTATTTGCACTAATAATGGGATCCTTTTGTCCTGAAGTTAAACAGATCCACTAATCACTCTTTGTTTGGTTTGGGTTTTGCATTCATCCACGTGGCGCCAAGACTGATGGATGTCCGTGCTCTCACTGCTCTGCTATTTCTCTCAAGCTAAAACATTTGGCTAAACATGGGAGTTGAGAAAGATCCACCCGAGTGGTGTCCTTGTTAGTCAAGATAAAGATTTAATAAGTGCTGGCGCTTGGCCATGCATGTTTAGCAACTTGTTTGGATTTCTTGATCTAGCAGAGCAGACAAAACAGTCACAAACAGACTGTGCACACAGATCAGTCATTTATTGGAAGCACGCAGATCCCAGTCAGTGGAAGATTGATGCGTTGTTTGGTAAAAAGGCTGACAGCCAGACTTTCAGACAGTTGCACAATCAAGGCTTTTAATCCAGACACATGCACTCCTGCTGGGATGTTGACTGAGAACAGATAATGAAGAGCCAGTGAAGATGTCCACTGAGATATATGACCAAAGAAAAAGAAGCATTGCCCTCCCTCCTCCCAGTCATAATGCTGATGTTGCAATAAAACACCAACCCACACTCGAAGGAGGGAGCCAACAATTGCAGTCAGGGGACACCAAGTACTAGGAAATTACATTAACAACATTCCCTTTGGAGTATTTACAAACTGAAGCACTGGAAGGCTTGTCTTATTGTGTACGATTTCAGCGAGGTCTCTCCAAAGCACTTCTGACAGTTCATAGCAGTGTAAACATGCATTTGTTATAAGACAGTTGAAACAGTATAGTCAGTTTCACTGAGGGGTATTCTGGGGTGAAGTTGTGGTAACTGAAAATGGGATATGAAGGGTTTTCATCTCTGTGGATATCAAATCTAGCTTGGCAAGCATTTTTGTTGGTTCTCCGTAACCTGCATGCTACCTTCCTTCTGTGCACAGTTCTCTACCTAATAGAATCTTATTATATTGCCATGCAGAGGTAACGTTCAATGAGCCATATTCATAATACAAAGCATAATGGCTGAAGCTTTAGACTGTCAATGATGTTCATGTCATGTGCCAATCCCACTGATCAACAACTGCCGACAGTAACTTGCAAAGAGTTAAATGTGCCTACAAAGAAGGAGAAGATTGCAAGCTAATAAACAATGGATGATATCTTGCCCAGTTTATTTTAAACCCCTAATTTTATGCAGTACAAAAATACAAGCAGCTTCATTAACAACTGACAGATTGAGCACTCTTTCAACTAAATGCTGCACAATCTGGGAGATGAAATCAGGCAGATCATCCTGGTGCACACCAGCACATATACGGCCACATCGCCCTGCCCAGTGTTTGTTTGTTTCTTGTGCCTTGTTGCTTTTCCTTTCTCTCTCCTCTATCCGCTCACCCCAACCTGTCGAGGTAGAAGGCCACCCACCAAGAGCCGGGGTGTGTCTGGAGTTTTTCCTCCCCACTGTCGCCAAGCGCTTGCTCAAGGGGGATTTGCTGGGTTTTTAATATTAATAATAGTAATGTCTGGGCCTTACTTTATGTGTCCTGAGATGACTTTTGTTGAGATTTGGCACTATACAAATTGAATTTAATTGTTTTTCTATAAAACATGTTTAAGCAGTGTAATCAAATGTAAATGTGATTTATTTGGCAGCCCAGCCAACTATCAGGAACTTAATTTCAATATGTATCTTGAAGCTACCCGATTATTGGTGTGAACACAGGGATCGAGAACAAAATGTGATTGTCCACACATTAACTGGGGTAGTTTCCTACCACAAAGGTTTGTGATATTTGTACAGATATTTAAAAATAGTAAAAAACAGCACAGAAACTATAGTTCAGGCTTCTTGAGCTAAGGGCTGTCACGGTTGCTGTCTCTCAGCCAGCAAGTGACAAAATTCATTCCTATATCTTTATAAGGCTTAGACACATTTCAGACTTTTATGGTCCACATGATGTCCGAACAGTTCACCAGCCATGTTCTCTGCCAGACGTTTAGTGCTCCTCAGTGATGGCAGTCTGCTGCACAGGACTGCCACTTTATTTAATAAGAATTCACCCTCCTCAGAGGCTGAGCAAGATTAAGGTTAAGGTGTTGGAGCATGGATAAAAACAAAAAACAACAGCCACCTGGGTCAGGCTGCACCCAGAGAGAACACACAACCTTTAATTTTTATCGTCACACATGTAGCAAGCACCGTCTTAGGTCATGCCACCCTACAGCACATATACTCAAAAATCTCAAATTAAAAGCCTCGCGAGGAAGATCTCAATCCATGTCCAGAGGTGCTTATTAGCTATTTTAAACCCTAATCATCATCATCTGACAATTTTATGAATAATTTTCATCACCTTATAATGTGACAGAAATGCTAGGAGCTGTTAAATCCTCTTCCGACGTGATTAGAGAACACTGAAGTACACTTATGTTTATGCAATGTCTGATCAGGCTAACAGCTTTTCCTATTAGCATAATAAATGAATTAGAGCACTGCAGACTGAGATCATTAGGCAGATTTTCACTGTGGGGAAATGATTTGGACAATGTATTGTCTAAGTATGTGAGCCAACAGTGATGAGTTACAACGCCTCAACATGTTGCAATCTCCCCACATCTTTCACTGACTGAAGCGCTGCTGCTGTTTGCATTCTGCTGAAATGACCTTCACTTCTTCAAGGCAGCTGTTTTGTTTCAAAAGCAGGGGGGCTGTGTGACTTCTCTGCTGTCTTTTGCTCTGTGTTTAGTCATAACAGTGAATGGCATGCTGACAACAGTAACATCCCATAAGCACAAGTTGCCATCATGATACTACATCTCTTCAGCAGCACAGACTGGCTTAGCGTACTAACACTGTAGCCTCGGGGTTGATCCCTTTATCAGCTGTGCCTGCCTTTCCTTCAACTTCTTCAGCTCAAGTTATTTCTCTGCCTGCAGTATAAAAGCAGGTGTGACATCGTTTCTTTCTCGCTCTTCCTATGCTACAGATGTAAACAGCAGCTTGTTAAGAGTCGTTTTTAATGAGTGTACAGGACTTGATTAAAGAGATTTCTAAGCTGCTTTGGGTTTCAGTAAGTTGTTCTGGCTGAAATTTGCATTTAGGCATGAGTTGCACCATGGTAGTGACAGCAAGTGAACATTCAGTAGTCAAAGCTGATGTGTTGGAAGCAGGAACAAAAAGCAGCATAAGGATCCAACCAAACTTTGATGGCTGACAACTGGGTCAGAGACACCAGGTCTTATTGAGTGTTCCTAGTCTGCAGTGGTTAGTACCTACTAAAAGTGGTCTAAGGAAGGACAAACAGTGAACTGCAACAGGGCCACGGGCTCCCAAGGCTCACAGACTATGAAGTTGATCCACAGTAGATTAAACTTAAATTTCATTCATCCTTTTCAAACAGTTTCATTTTGTTTGAACCTCTGTTGAAAAGGTCAAAAATGAAAAATACTGTACACCGGTCTCTATGATGAGAAAGACTCAGAGGCTATAGTGGTGATATGACAGCTAGAGCAGGGAGGCCGCGGAATTCAATTAAAAAAAAATTAGCTCAACTTGTCCTCATGACCACAGTTTTCATTTCTTTTACACAGGTTTTTCAATGAATGGTCAACACATTTGTGTTCTTTCTGAGAGTAATGGAAGCAAACAGATTTAAAATGAGCTGCAGAGCCACACAGATGTCAACCAACTGCCGCACTGACTCCTGTGTACACAGAATTAGGCAGGTGGACATAATGTTACTGCTGATTGGTGTGTGTGAATTAATTAGATTTAGATGTGCTGGTGGACAAGTTTGGTACCCTCGGACAGAGCCAGTGGGCAGAGCCAGCCAGCCATGACAGTGTTATCAATCTTATCTCAATCTTGGCAAGAACAAGTGCCTTCTACAAGAAGTCAAACTTTTTAACCATACTATAGTTGCATGAATACTGTAGAAATATTTTTAAAACTACTGACATTTAATGTGGCATCACAATTTGTGTCCACCACTCATTCTGATTTACCTTTTTGTGCAGTGGCCATGGCTATTAACCATGAAGACATGCTCATTGCTTCCTTCTGTCAACAAAAGCCTCTTTGGTGCTACACTGAACACACACTCTCTGAATATGCCATCCAAGTGCGAGAAAGCCCAGTGGACTGCTTAATGCCCACTGTAAGTACTAACACACTCTGACTCTGCTGTGATAGCTTTGAGTGTTTACTCAGGACACCAAGTCAAACCCCACAAGAGATAAAGTCATCCTCAG